>NC_135497.1:190104289-190244289 GCF_052857255.1 Amblyomma americanum | reverse complement strand
TTGAGAATGACATGCTCAATCAGTTTCCCAGCACAGGAAGTAAGAGACGGGGCGGAAGTGTTCGAGAGCTAGTCGTTTGCCTTGTTTCGCTATGAAAGTCACGAGTGCATGTTTCCATGTAGCGGGGAGTTCACCCGCTCTCCAGCAATCATTCACAAGGCAGCAAGGGCGTCAATGGACGGGCCATATAAATTACGGAGAGTTTTGTTGTAAATGCCGTCCTTTCCCGAGCCAGAAGAAGAAACAGAAAGAGGTACCGTAGTGGACGGCTTCAGATTATTTTCGACCACCTGGGATCCTGTAACGTTCGTCGACATATCGCACATCTCACGGCCTCCTTTCTCAGTCCACCTTCACCAAAATGCGAGCTTCGGAACCGGGCTTTGTTCCTGCGACCTCCTGCTCAGCAGCCGAACGCCATAACTCCTGAGAAACAAAATAATGAGCCTCAAACAGTGACCTCCCGCGCACTTTCGTTTTCATTTTGTTCATTTCCAACATCACGGATGTTGAGGGCTGCGAACAAAAAGCCTCTAAACGGACTTGACGGGGTCCACGGCCCGCATACATGGCATTGGCAGCAAACGGCAATGCAGAAACACTGAATCAGATATGCAAGGATCTGGCGAAATTTCGAGACATATCAGAAAGGATATTTACAAGAGAAGCAAAGAGTGTTGAATTAGGTGTGTACACTGTATGGTGAAACGCAAAAACATTCGGGGGACACTTAAGTTAGGCTATGTCAGATGGTGCGACACGTACGAAAAAATACGGCCCAGTCGCATTTTCGTTGCTACGACAATGCAACCCTAAATATTTTAAGGTTTTGCGCTCGTTAACAGATACGACACTACGAGCAGCCAGCCTCCCTTGAAATTCTATTGGTTGCCGCCTGGGCTGTTCGCAACGATCGAGCCGACGGTGCGTAAGTGCGACCGACTCGTTGGAAGTCTGTCGCAAAGCGTTTACCGACAGCGACGTGTCGTTCCGTCGCAAAACGTCGAATATCGCACAACAACGCCAAAGATACAATAGCATCATGTGAAACAGCCTTAGGGGTATGGCTCGATAGCGGGAATGTGTCCCTTCAGCGGCCTGGTGTCATCGTTGCATATCACTTCGCCCGTACACTGCTCTTTCTTTGAATAATTTTTACGACACTTTTCATTACTTTTTTTTTTACCAGAAGACACACAAGAGCTCCCTTTTGCGATGTCGAGCGAAAGATCGTCACTGGTCGAGGGGCAGTGCGCCCGACTCACGACCCAAGGGACAGCGGTTCGAGTTCCGGCTCAACCGTTTTAACGCGACAGCGTTAAGGGCCTCGTCACTCAGAAAAGCCGGTGTCGTCGGCGTTGGCCAGGAGCGAAAAATTCCTCCTCTCTCTCCTCCGCCTTTTCCCAATGTACGCCACTGCTCCAACAGACAGCGCGCGACGGCAGCGCCCCCCGCTCGTCTCGTTCGGGCGCAGTGGGAAGCTTAGGGAAGCCTTTTCGAGCGTATCAGCAAGCTCATTAACTGTCGCACTGCTGTGACCGGGAACCCATGCTAAATGAACAAGACTCAAATGCGGAGGAAGCAGGGACTAGAATGTGTTGAAAATGGGACCGTCAACCTGCGCGGCGAGGGACGAAGGCAGAGATAAAGAATCGGCAATTACTCTCTGATCTGTTCTGATGACTTGCAGGAAGGAAGGAAGGCAACGTCTGAGGCCTTCCTTCCTTCCTTCCTTCCAGTCATCAGAACAGATCAGAGAGTAATTGCCGATTCTTTATCTCTGCCTTCGTCCCTCGCCGCGCAGGTTGACGGTCCCATTTTCAACACATTCTAGTCCCTGCTTCCTCCGCATTTGAGTCTTGTTCATTTAGCATGGGTTCCCGGTCACAGCTGTGTGACAATTAACGAGATTGCTGATACGCTCGCAAAGGCTTCCTTCCCTAAGCGGCCCCGTGTCCCTATCATCCCGGCTGATGACTGCGCGATCAAGCAGGGGCACGTGCATATGCTCCGTCGTCGTCTTCCCTCGAGCGGAGTGGCACGCTGAGCCGCTCAAGAAAAGTCGTGTAGGGAGGATTTACTGTACAAACAGTCCACTTCTATTCAGGCCAATTCCTTTTGGAAAAGGAGCGCGTACTTTTTAGGCGTCTCAATTGATAACAGAAAAAAAAAGATACGAAAAATAACTCAAGAGGGGCATTGGAATCATTGGTTTTTGGGGAAAGGCAATTTGGCGCAGTATCTGTCTCACATCTCGGCGTAATCTCAACCGCGCCGTAAGGGAAGGAATAAATTAAAGCAGGGACTGATATAAGAAAGGAAGGAAGAGGGGAGGGCTCCGGAATAATTTCAACCACCTGGGGAACTTTAACGTGCACTGACATCGCACAGCGCACAAGCGCCTTTGCGTGTCGCCTCCATCGAAACGCGGCCGCCGCAGTCGTGTTCGAACCCGAGTACTCTGGATCTGAGTAGCCGAGCGGCCTAATACGGCATACACGCTTAACGGCATTCACTGTACTTATATAATGCACGCATTTGACAGCAACTTTCAAAAACCTTCGAAACCCTTTTATAGGCCCTTTAATGACAGCCTTATTGCACCACCCAAACCGAGCCACACTAAAAGTTCTCCATCCTCTCGCCCAGCTCATGCACTACGGGCTGTGCGGGCCATATTACGGATGTACGGGCCATATTACGTACCGCAAGTTTGTAAGCGTGACGTCAAAACTACTAAACAGTGTTTGACAGCACTTTTGACGGATCATGCACTACGGGCTGTGCTAGGGCTGATGAACCGATGAAATTCCAGTCAGCTCCAGACAGGATGGTGGAGTGGAAATAAAAGTTTATTTTCTCCTTCTCAAGTGACTACAGCAATCGCAACATCAGTTCTTACTGCCTGCCGGCCTTCAGGTGTGGTCTGTGCCATTTTAAACTCAAGAGTAACCACTCAGAAGGGTTCCCTGTCCTGCGCTTGTACTTGAACTTCGTTGCTGACAAGGGAAGTGGGCAGCGACTGCAAAAGTCAATGTTGTATCCCTTCTAGCTGCCGGCACTGGGGACCCTTGGGTCGGGCTTTCCTGCTTGTGCTGTTCTTGTTCTCCACCGTGAGGGTGCACTGCGCCGATCCTGCCGCGTTGGTGCCCCGTGCTGATATGGCCGGAACTTTGGCACAACTGCACTGCTTCTGCGGCTGGTACAGACCGGCGACAGGCCTGCGGTTCCGGCGTCGGCATTCTGGAAGCGTGCACAGAGAATGCTGGTCAAACCCTCCGTATGCATTGATCAGTGCTGCCAGGAGTTGTCTTTCTTCAGGTCCGAGAAGCGATTCCCGCGGCTGCGAGGCGGAACTTTCCAGGTGAGTCTTGCTGGGAGCAGCCCTTCGTCCCGAAGAACGGTTACCACCTGCAGAGACGCCATTGTCCGCGAGCCTGACATTTCGTTGACGCAGCGCTCTCGCAGTCATGACGGGAGCTCTTCCCTGTACGTCTTCCCTTTGATATGGCATCACTGGTGAAATCTCTAGGCGGTATCTAGCGCCGGCTGTGTTGCTGTGGTGATGCGGGTTGGGCACATAGTGGAGGCCTGAGTCACGCCTGGAAGGGCTGACGTCGCTGGAAGTATTCTCTGCCGCAGGGGCTCTGATGCGCAGCCATGTGGCGAGCTTGACGAGAGCGCAGAATGCCAGACGTGGGAAATCAGCCGTTACCTTGAGGCAGCTTGCCACATGCTGCATGACGCCACAGGCGCCCTTCACGAGCCTCGACACGAATCGGAAGCCGTCGGCCAAACGTACGCCAGCGCCGGGTAGCTGCTGGGCGGTGCGGCTTCTAACCCTGGTGACGAACTCCTGGGCGGATGCAAGCGCCATGGAACGATCCTTCGGGATGCTTGCGTGCCTTCTGTGTGGCGGGCTGTCGAGACTGCCCTCCGTCGGCCAGATCTGGTCGCAGCGGAACGAACGGCGAGTGCTGTCGGGAGACTACGTGGCTGTTCTGATGACTGCGCGACCGAGCAGGGGCACGTGCATGGGCTCCGTCGTCGTCTGCCCTCGAGCGGAGTGGCACTCTGAGTCGCTCATGAAAAGTATGCGTGGCGCTGGAAAGAAGCCAAACAGTGATGCATAATGGAAGAAAAAGTCGAACCTGTGATCAGGTTTTTTCTGTGTGTGTGTGTCTGGAGAGTATACTTGGTAGTGTTTTTAAATGTCTTGGATATTGTCAGAGCAAAATTTTTTCAGAATAATTTCGGACGCATAAAAAAGAAGAAAAGAAAGAAACGCCTTAAAGTAGCAGATCGAACCATGTATCCAACATAGGTAAATTACAAAATCGTAGGGGTTTATCTTATGTTGAACCGAGTGGACGTGCGAAAGCAGGTGTTCACATTTCAATGAAAGCTCCGCCTTAAGGGTACGACGTGATATCTTTAGTGGTTTAATGCCCATGTATGCAGAACTGTTCATTCTCTATACTTAACAGTCATGGACTGCGGCGACTTCTCATACGACTACCAGGGCAGTGTCGCAGCGGTTAAGCGATGCGCCACTGCACTGGCAGGTGGCCGTTTATAAATCACAGCCACCGGCAGGGATTGTGCGACCCATGTTGCTTTTCTCGAGCAACCTCTCGCGCAGCTGCCGCAACGCTCCTCCTAACTTACCCAAGTTACTACCAGAGCTTACCCGAGTAGCTACGGGCAGCAACTCGGGTTTCTAGGCAGCGGCTCAGGGTCGTACGTACGGTGACAAGATTGTCAGTGCTGGTGAGCGTATAGACCGCTTACAGTGCGCAGTTGTTCCGTTTGAGACAAAATTACCTCACAGGCGCGCTCAGAACACGGCATCATTACGGGCCTCGTAAGTCGCCGGCGTGTACGGAGCGACTTTGGAATGGAAATATCACAAGTGACTGAAGAATGTGTTCTTTC
The DNA here is from genome assembly GCF_052857255.1 of Amblyomma americanum. NCBI lineage: Eukaryota > Metazoa > Arthropoda > Arachnida > Ixodida > Ixodidae > Amblyomma > Amblyomma americanum. The sequence continues at coordinate 190,239,354 of NC_135497.1, read as the reverse complement.
TACGAAGATGTGGAAAGGCGGAGGAAATACGTGCGGTGTTGTGAATTGCAAGAATGGCGGCATAAAGTAAAGGTGCGGGATGAGATCGTTTGCGAGCTTCACTGAACCGAACTGCACAAGGACGTACTGCCCCTGTTCGCGCCCGTTTGCCATGAACCCTTTCCGAAAGGGCGAACGCAGCAAACAAATCTAGGGAGCATTGATCAAACGTCTGCCAGCGCTAGATAGCCAGTCTAGAAAAAAAAAGGTTTCGATCTTGGAAAGTCTGCGAGGGTAAATGCACAACACAACCGCACGAACAAGCTGTTCCGCCTCCGAAGCCGTGACGGCGTCTTTTTAGTTCTGCCAGTTGCGTCTGCGTGTGTAGCGAGACCCCACTGCTCGTAAGGTCTGCGGTCATTAATAACAGGAGCACGCGAGGCTGAATTAGGAACAGAAAAAAGAAGGACGACTTACACTCTTACATACCGCTACTGTAGATTGCGCAGTGCACAGCCGTGCGCGCGGACAACGCTTACCGTCGATGGTGCTACTCTTGAACTTCGCTCCGCGAAGCGCGGCTTTTGTGGAACATATTCGTAATAAAGCATTTTCGTTACGGCTGCTGGGATGAGTGGTTGTCCCTTCCTCGTGGTCCACGCCAGACTGTCACTAAAAAGTGACCTCGCAGACCAACGCTCACAATTAAGCTGATTACTAATTACCACCAACGAGACCTCGAGCACTTTCGTGTTCGCATATCGAGTGGAGCGTACCACAATTTTAAGTGTGAGGCTTACATAATTGCTAACTTGTGTAGCATGAATGCGTTGCCATGCATGCACGCGTTATTACAATTATCGCAGGATTTACTAACGACTTATTTACTTCTTTGGATGCCGGAATTCAAGTCGGTGCTTTGTTTGACAACCTTTCTCATCGACTTGACAACCTTTCCCATCGTCGCAAACTGGCTTGCTTAACTCCTTTCCACAAAATTTACCATCATCCCTTGCTTCACGACGATTTACTTTCCACGCCGTGACCATCCTTTCAAGATAAAACACATCACATGTCACACTTCAAGTTTTGTCAAATCATTCATACCCAAAACCATTATTGATTGGAACCGGCTGCCTTCTACAATCGTCGCTGAAACGAACACGACATCATTTCATGAACTTTTAAAAATCAAAGCAATGTGTAGTTTTCTTCTAGTTCTGTTCTGCTCACCGTAATGTCCTTGAGTTTTGTTTTTCGTTCTGTTTATTACGTTTTTTTATTTTTTTTATTACGTTCATTTTGTGTTTTGTTGTTCCGCCACATTTTCATCCTTGCTGACTATCAGTTATTGCGCTTTTCCCGTTTTGTTTTTGTTCTGTTCCTTATGTTAGATGCTCCTTCTTGTATCTTCATGTTCGAATTTTTACCCCCCCCCCCCCTCCCCTACGGAATACCCTCGAGAGGAGGGCCTTTAGGGGTATCTTGAAATAGATATATGAAATAAATATCGGGGAATACTTCGAAACGATTGCACGCCAGCTCGTGAAGGCTGCTTGATGCATGGTACTGCTGCTATGATAGTTATTTGTGCACATATATATTTATTTTCGCCGCCTTTCTGTGTTTAACAAACCAGTACACCCCCATATCCAAGTGGTGAGACCAACATTTTTGAATACGGGGGTTGGGAGATGTGGCGTGGAAATCTTTCACACAGAACCGCAACCTGTCGAAATAACGCAAGCATTATTACTTCATTTAGAGCGAACTAGAAGATAGAGTGTGCCAAACGAAAGCCGAACAATGAGGCAAAAGAAGGGTAATTTCCGCTAGGAGCGCTGCGAACGTTATCCTTCCCTAGGTGCATTTTTAGAGGCGGCAGAGCCCGCCCGCTGCGTAGCGTAGGGGTTACTGAACTCGCTTCACACGCGGAAGACTAGGTTTCGATTCCCGCTGAACGAACAATAAGTTTTTTCATTTCTTATTTTATTTAAATACCAGTTTAATTTCGTGGAAACAAGCCGTGGCAGCGAAAAAAAAATGGACAACCAAAACCGAAACTGAAGTTTGTGCAGCGCCGCCTTGCTGTGCTGTGGACTTCATCTTGTCAACATATAACGGCCGGAAACTCCGTACCTCGCCGCGCCAATTTTGAATGCACGTTTAAAGCGTGTTTATACTCCGACGTAACGCACGCGCAAGCGCGCGCTGGCATCCGCGACGTTACGCTGGCTAGAAGCCGATGTCTATACTTCAACCAACCGACGCAGCGGACGTATTCAGCCTCGTCTGGCGCGCGAATAGCTCCGCTTCCATTTTTCGCCGGCCGCGTCGAGCTGCGTCAGCTACCCATCCCGGCATCCCTGGCATGGGGCATTATGGCTGACACTGCCTCCTGCAGCGGTCGACAGAGCTCTTTGATATCTGACAGCATGGATTGCGTGGCCGGCCAGTCCAGCGGTGTAATAGAGCGGCTGCTCGAGGGAATAAACGACTGGACTCCAGAGATATTTAACGGAAGAGGAACGCTTGGGAAGCGATCCGCCTGCTCTGCGGTCTTGGCACAGGTGAGTTCCTCGGAAAATTTGCCGTTTGCCGCGTGCAGTGAAATGCTTTAGGGGATTTAATGATCTTTTTTTCTCTTATCCGCACTGCTTCCAATGGACGAATGCCAGAAATTATGGAAGAGGTTGCGGGATCGGCGCACGCGGGAGGCGCTGGAAATGGTGACGCGGAGCGGCAGCGGCTACGTTTCGCAGACAAAATGGGAATTCGCAAAGTCAATGGATTTCTACAAAAAGTGCGGCCGTCCGAGAAAGTGAGTATTTCAGCTGGTAGCACCATAGTTCGCTGCTTGATTAGACCAGATCGAGAAATCCTCCAGCAAGTTGTGCACCGCCCGACTGAATTATTCTGTTGGCCTAACGGTGGGTTTGTTCTGGCCCAAACTTTGCGCAGAGGTTGCATTCGGTGATCAGAATCTTTTTATACTACATTTAGATGAGGTGTACTTGCCCGATTCGGTCTGGATGATTCGTAAATCCGGCTTTCCTGTGGGATCGTTTGATAAAACGATAATCTTGGCGACATCTCGCGCAAAAATTGATATCCAAGCACAAAGAACCAAGCCCATTTTGGTGGTCAGCCCTTAGATTTGACCCGGGAAACACCCCAAATTTAGTTCACGACTCCATCACCCAGCCTGAAATTGATCTCGCACAAACTGGACCAAAATTTATAATTAAGTAGAATGAAGAAAACAGGTTTCGGTGGGTAGCCACAAATTTCCCCCACTCCTAATATCAAGCGCGAAAATTTGGCTTCAATTAGCAAATGTACGCTATAAGCATGAATTAAGCAACATAAAAAAGTGGAAAACGTGCTTCCGCATGATTTTCCGATGAAACCACGTTAAACCACTGCCAGATGCTTTCCTCACTGGTATGAAGTCGATGTGCTGACAAACAGCGCATTCCAAAGCTTAGCAATGTTTAAAAGAAATCTGAGTTGCAACGAAGCAAACAATTGGAGACCTTTCTTTTTTCCCTGCGGGCTGTGCATATTTCTCTTTTCTCCTTAAGCATGCCGACTTAGTGATATTTCGTTTCTTCCAGAACTACGTCCAACTTCAAAAGGGCGCATGCAGTGGCGGATGATGCGGACACTTCTGTAGAGGCAATCATCAGCCTTGCGATGCATCAAAGTACACCGTCACCCGCTGGGAGCATCAGTGGTGACTCTGAACTCCAAGATAATGAGCACTTCTCACTGCCAGCTGTGGAGCCACCAGCAAGGGAGCCACGAACTCACATCACCAAAAAGCGCAGTAAACCTCCTGACATGTTTGAGCAGCAGTTGCTGTCTCAGCTGCAGCAGAAAATGAGTGAACAGGAGGCACTTGGCCTGTACATTCCGTTACCCCTTGACAGGATGGCTAGGCAAGCAGCAGCAAAGTGCAAAGTTGAATTAATGCAGGGATTTTTTTTCCGAATTTGATGTCAGATTTTTAAGCAGCTTATTTTTTTATTTGCTTTTTTTTGGGGGGGGGGTCTACTCAAGTCAACTGTGCCCCTTTTGACTACATTACCAGTCGTAAAAACAGCTTGAAACGAATGTTTCATGTTCTAACATGCAAACAGCCTACTGTTATAAAGGTCAAACTACAAAGAGTTTTGCTCAATAATGGGTTTCATCACTGTGAGTTCGGAAAAAGAAGCGCTGTTCATGGAGGTTCATTACCACTGCCAATGAAACAAAGTACGGGGCTGGAATCTAAATGGTTATTTTGCTACCAAAATAGGTATCATACTGCTTTTTCATTTGAATGCAACAAGACGGGATGGTGGCGGTGAAGAGCCTTTATTGAAAGAAAGAGGTGAGGCTCTCTAAAGAGCCCCGCAATGGGTGGAGTCCTTATTCCGGGACTCCATTGGTGGAAGCCGCCAGCTTAGCCCTCTTGACAAAAGCCTTTTGGACCTGAAGGTCCGAACAGCCAAGCAGGGTCGCCTCCCATTCCTCTCTAGTAGGGTTGGGGTGGGGGGAGAGAGCTGAGTTGCGCTGGAAAGCCCAAACCATGTGGTAGGTGTCAGCCACCTCCCTAAAGTGTTTGCGCCTGCCAGTGAACGCGGGATCGAAGTGTTTTAGTACTGCCGAGCACAGCATTGTGTTCGTGAATAATCTGAGCAGAACGCGTTCGTTTGCTTTCCCCAGTCCCTTTGCAGGGGCCGGGTAGAGGCGATGCCTATCCTTATAATACGATGTGATAGCTTTGAAGGAGAGTAAGCAGCTACCTTCAACAGGCTTTAAGTGCTTGTGATATGAAACTTCTCCAGTTAAGTGATTTTGAATGTGATAGCTTGATTTTATTTTGCTTAACTTCTGCCATGTGTTTTCAAATATTATACTACGCTTAGTCCAGCTACAACACTGATGGGATGTACAATATTTGTGCAGATTTAAATGTTTTTTATTGAGAACCATGGCTTCTTTGGCTGGCACCTGATTGATTTGTTTTACATGTTTTATATTTTGTTGGTAGTTGTTGTTCAGCTGCCTTACTTTGTTGCAGTGTAAACTCAGATGTGCAGTTCAGGTGCTGCTATAAGCATAATAATGTGATTTTTAATCAACTTTGACGTTAGCTATATAAACTACAAGATATGTATCATACTACTTTTTCACTTGAATGCAAGAAGACGGGCTGCAATAGGCTTCATGTGCTTGTGATATGAAACTGCCATGCCAATTTTGTAATTATTCCTGATTTAATGTTGCTTAATCTTAGCCCTTTTTTGTTTGTTTATTACAATGTGCTTCAACATTTTGGTGGTTCACAACACTTGTCCATATTTAAATGTTTTCATCGCAGACCATGCCTACTTTAGCTGCTACCTGATTCTTGGTTTTTACGAGTTTTATATTTAATTGCCAGCTGTTTTCACCTGCATTACTTTTTGTTTTTCAACTTGTGTGTATTTATTTATGCTATGTGCCAAATGAAGTGATTTTAAATCGGATGTGGTGTTATTGAGGGAACACCAGTGTTCAATCGCTATACCCTTTGGATACTGGTAGCCTGCAATATTTTTTCACTTGTACGGGTACTCTGTGAAACCAATTTTGTATTATATATATATATATATATATATATATATATATATATATATATATATATATATATATATATATATATATATATATATATATATATATATATATATATATATATATATATATATATATATATATATATATATATATATATAAAAGCGATATCTGACTGATGCGCACCTAATTGCATAACAAATTTCATTCAGGTCATCTTTTTGGTGATGCTGCACAGCAAAATTAACCATCCAGATATTCAGACATTACAAAAACTGGAAGGCTGTTAAACAGGTAATTTGGAAATGTACAATATGCTGCGACATCAAAAAGGCCCAGGTTTAGTGCAGGTGCTTGCTGAAGATGACTGTCGAGGCGCTTTAGATAGAAAACAAAGAACACTAGTCTTTAAACCCCTAAAGTAGACTAAAATAAACCATGTACTACTTCCACTTAAAAAAAAAAAAACTATTTCTCTAACATGCATGACACGAGAGTATGAAGTGCACTAAAAATTGTGAAGACAAAACAAAATGTCAGTCATGTTTAATACAGCTTTTGAACAACAGACAGCATTTAAGGAAAAGAACAATCTTAAAAATACTTCACAACAAAATGACTACATTTTAAGTGTACTCTTGCTGCTAAAAGAAATAGAACACAAACTGAGAATTGACGTGCTCGCACAGAACGAAGTCTGTCGTCATCATCATCATCATCATCATTTATTAACCCTTAAGGGTCCCGTAGGGACATTACATAAGGGGGGGATACATAGTGTCCGACGGTCATACATATGAAAAGGCAAAAAAAATTGAGAAAACTGGGCAAAGTAAAAGATAAACAAATTAATATAGTCAATCAAAGGAAAAGTGAAGAAGAAACATGCAGAAATACACACTACCTTAATAGAACGTGTTCAACAAAGCGTTTGGTCATTTTACAGTGCATCGTAGCTGACACCGGGCATAGGAAAGTTTTATTATTCTTGAAAATGTTCGATGAGCAGCTGCCTAAAGTTGGAGGGATTAGTCTCAACAACAATGTTTGCGGGTAGGCTATTCCAGAATTCAATCGCACAAGGAAGAAACGATTTGTTGAATGCATTGGTGGAGCCGCGCAAGCGTTGTATGCTAGAGGAATTAAATAAGCGGCGAGATGATCGTACCGGAGTGCGCAGGAGGTTTCCCCGAAGTGCTAGAAAGTTAAAGTACAGTTTGTGGAAGAGGCAGAGAATTTAAATTTTTCGGAGAAGCGCTAATGATTTCAGACCGAGAGATGATTTCATGACAGTTACACTGAGCCGAGGTTTGTACTGCGAGGTGATGAAACGTGCTGCCCGGTTTTTGATGGCCTCGAGTGAGTCAATCAGGTAGTCAATCAGGTCGGGTACTTGCACAAAGCAAATGGTAAAAAACTGCAGAAAGGCCACATTACGTTCACTGTTTGTGAAAGATAGCCACAAGATGGTTGCTCATGCAACATCTTGTGAAGGTGTAGGCTACATTTTAGCTTCTCCGAACTACATTTAGCTGCCAAGGAAGGGAGGGAGCCTGTTGGCGACATAAAATATTCAGTGGTTTCATCCCTCAGGGCTATAACCGTTGAAGTCGACCGGTTACTTGTAACTGTCGAGCGGTTGCTGCTGCCACGGACATCCACTACTGTTTTGCGCCAATCTCCATCTTGTACATTTTCTCCACACACGCTATCACTGTAGCCAGATGGGCAGTATGCAGAGTCCTGCATAAGAAAATTGTGTAGGCACACTGCTGCATTTACCATATTGGTTAGGAGGTCAGGGTCTCCATCTACAGTGGAAAGAAAGGTACCCGATCGAGCAACCAAAATGCCAAAGGCATTCACAACGCATCTTCGTGCCCTAGACAACCGATAGTTGAAGATTTTTTTTTTCTCTCTTCCCAGTTTTTTCCAGGGTAAGGCCGCAGTAAGTCTTGAGAGGGAATGCTGCGTCACCCACGATAGAGAGAGGCCACCTAGACGTTGAGGAGGGTTGACCGAGTGTTCCATCTTCAAACTGTTCTTTGATAGTGCTCTCTCTAAAAATAGCACCATTCGGGAACATTCCTTCAGCTCCGACTTCAACTAGCACAAAGCGATAGTCAGCATCTACCACTCCGAGAAGCACAACGGAGAAAAATCGCTTGTAGTTGCAGAAATCAGAACCACTGTTGTCCGGACACCTGATCGCAAAGTGTTTGCCGTCTATGCTCCCAATGCAATTAGGAAAGTTCCATTTGGTGCTGTAAGCTTGTTGGATATTTTCCCACTGTGCTGCTGTTGGGCGCTTGAAAACGAGTGGTGACAGGGTTTCCCACAGAGCTGGCAAAATTTCTTTTTGTATTTGCGACACTGTTGAGGTGTCCATGCAGTAAGGCATTCCAATGTCCTGCATGCTGCAGCCTGAGGCGAGGAACCTGCAAGCATTCAGCACTCATAAAATCAATTTCTCTTACATACGTAGTTCTCATACGTTTGCGACGCAGGCGATGCACTAGCAGTGCTAGCGCAAGTTTCTTTTTCGTCTCGTGCGTCAGCGGCATTCCACGAGGACAAATCTGCGCGCACTGCAAGGCTCGAGGTGACAAAATTTGCGCGGTAGCACCAGCGAAAACGTCCTCGCCTTGCCGCAGCGCTCGCCAAATAACCAAAACCTGCTCCAACTGCGCGTCTTCTGCGCATGCGCTCCGGCGCCGGGCGCGTCAGACGCGTCGCACTCAAGACGCAGTGGTTTCCAGACGCGTCCGTCGGAGCCGGCGTAAGTAGCCGACGTCGCCGGCTGCCGCCTGGCGCGCCGAATACGTCGGACTGTATCAGCGGCTTTAGGGCACACGCGGCGTTACTCTCCAAGTTCCGATATGTGCTTTTAGCAGATGAGTAAGACAAACACGCCCTTCAAACAGTGCTGACAATAGTTTCGTTCAGCTCGACGTCTCCGAGCTGCACTGAGTAAGTCACGCAGACGTGCGCTGTCACTGAACGAAGTTTTCGTCTGGACTGTAGTGTTTTCTTTCAGCTTTTGAAAGAGGGGAAGTAAAGCACAACTGGATCAGCTCAGACTTGGCGTCGGCGCACTGCACACAGTGCAGCGAATTCGTTGTCAAGGGTCCTACAGCCACCGGTGAGATTATGTCAGCCGATGGATGCGCGAGCTGCATGATTGCGTAGCATGGACGGCTAGGTCATCGACAAAGTAGGCACACTTTGTTCTAGTCACTGTGGAAGTATGAGTGAACTCAGAAGTGCAATCAAGCCGCCTCACCGAACTGCAGTGCAGCGTATGCAACAAGGATAGCTTTACTCAAAAACATGGGCGCAGTTATACACTTGGAGCACGAGCTTAGCGCTGCAGCTGTTCGGCGGGCTGAAAATTTCTGTTCGTTGTTAACGGCGTGCGCCCCAGTGTTGACGGACCATTACTTAGCGGCGCCACTAAAACTGGGCTGCGGTGCGACTATGTAGGCTCCCTTTGCCGAACCAATACTGCACAGACAGACTAATACGCCGACGCCGGCGGAAACAAGTTGGCCATTTCCCGAGCTGCGCGCGACGCAGCCGACGCGGAGTATGAGCCCTGCGCTGCTACGTCCTGAGGTTTTCGGTACAGCGGGACCTGTGATACTAATGCGTTAATGGTCGAGCCGCTGCGATGCGCCTTATGGGCTATCAGCGAAGGAAGGAAGAAAGGAAAACGTTTATTGAGCTCTAGAGAGTAGGTGAGGAATTTGGCGAAGTCAGGTGTGTCGTCCGTCTTCTTAGCAATGGTCGTCTACCCCTAGTCCAGGGCTCCGCTGGATGCCGCTGCCAGCTGTGCTCGCCGGATTAGCCCAAGTTGGACGTCCTGACGGTCGCTGGAGAGCATTCCTTCCCATTGCTCCGCACTCGGGTTTGGTATTTTTGGTGCCACCTCTATTTTCTGGTAGGCCCACGTTAAGTGATAGAGCGTGGGTGTTTCATGGCGCCATGGGCATTTGTCTGTGTATTGTGTGGGTTGTATTTTGTTGAGTGTATTTAGATTCGGGTATGAGCCCGTCTGTAGCAGCCTCCAGGCGACGGCGTCTTCCCTGGAGAGAGATTTATGTGGTGGGGGTACCGTTTCCTGCAGCCCTTGTAGTGGTTCAAGATTGCCGAGTAATCTCTAGGGACAGGTTCGGCTTCCTCGAGGTCGCTTGTGGAGGGAGCTCGGTAGAAAGTGTACCCTCGAGCTACCCTGTCGACCGCTTGGTTGCCTTCCACTCCCGCGTGTCCCGGCGTCCATACCATCGTATATTTTATTGGTTCTTCTTCTGTGCTTTGTTTGGGTCGGTCCCCAGAGCGGAGTATGCGGAGCGCTCTGTGACCTATTCTGCCTAACGACAACGCAGAACAGACAGGGGCAAAGGGATGAAATGAGGCCACGGGCGCGGGGGTCGCTTTATAGTGCCTTTGCGTTTTACAGCGCAGCTTTAATGGCGCGTTTGTCCGTCGAGTGCCGGTGTTGGTGGCAGACCACACGGCCGCCCTCTGCATGTGCCCGCTACTTGTCGTCTTCGTGTGGGGCGCGCGCTCATCCCTGATCACGTGACCGCGCGTAGTTCTTCCGCGCTATCAGGAGACCTACACGTGCACGCAGGCCGTGCAACCTTCGCTGTCATCGGGTGGGGCACGCGTTTGCAAGCCGCCGCCAAACATTTCGAACCGTCTCTCGGACGCTCTGCAGTGTGTGCGTCTCTGCATGAGTTATAAGCAGTTCTCAGGAAAGGCGCGGTCGCAACCATGCCTGGTGTACCCCCGGGGAGTAGTGTAATGCACGGAATTAAGCGTTGAAAGGGTCACGGTTACGGTACTGGGTAATCCGTGATCAAAGCGCAGCTGTTTTGAACTCACAGTACAATTACCATATTCGGTAAACATAATCGTAAACACGCAGCCCGCGCAACGCCGACCAGATCCACCTGTGCAAGCCGCTTCAATACTTCAAATTACATAAACAATAACAAAACATCTGCATTCAAACGCAGAACCCACCCAGAAAAGCTGCGAAGTAGTAAAGCATTGCCGATTATCGCAATCGTATTGTAAATTTTTAAAAATATTTTTCGTATTTTTTTAGCAGTTCTATTTCCTTAATAGACAGCGCTGTCATATGCAGACTTCGTTGAAGGAAGATATTCTGACGGGCTAGTTGGTACGCAATCTTTTTTCGAAAAGCTGTGCGCTAAATAGACGCTCATTGGAAAAAAGTAGAGACGACAGGACAGAAGTGCAACTTTCAACTTAAATAACTGAGCCGCCACGGTGGCTGAGTACTTACGGTGCTCGGCTGCTGGCCCAAAAGACGCGGGTTCGATACCGGCCGCGGCGGTCGAATTTCGATGGAGGCGAAATTGTAGAGGCCCGTGTACTGTGCGATGTCAGTGCACGTTAAAGAACCCCAGGGGGTCGAAATTTCCGGCCGAAGCCCTTCACTACGGCGTCTCTCATAGCCTGAGTCGCTTTGGGGCGTTAATCCCCATAAACCCAACTAAACAAAACTTTAGTAACTGACAAATGACGCGAGGCGTGTCTATATAGCCGCTCATATCCACAGACGGGCTGCCAAAAAAATCCAGGTAGGTGAAGATATCAACATGTGCCGAGTTTTGATAAAACTTGATTAAAGGGGCATTAACATGGGGTGACAAAAATGCATAACAACATGAAAATATGGAGGTGCAAGAAAGATGACAGTGAAAAGGAACAAGTGCATAACAACATGATAAAGAAAAGCAGAGCAGCATGGCAGATGACAATGAAAAGAAACAAGTGAGAGGGGAGCGAAAACCGTGTAAAGGGCGGCAAGACAAGATAAAAGCACATTAAAAATTCTAAAAGCAAACTAAAATAAGGAGCAGCGACCGTGTTTAGATATAACCATACAAAAAGGATAGTTCATTTTTAGAAAGTTTAACAGAAGGCGTTCTAACGGAGTTATCTTCGGTCAATGAAAAGCCCTCATTACTTCCCTCTTGGTCTTGTCCTGAGCCTTGTCTAGAAATTTAGTTTCATGAAAGTTGGAATGGCCGTTTCGGCAACTGTTGCAGTGCAACGGAAGATGTACTCCAGATTTGCTCTTCAGGGTCACGTTGTGCCCCACATACACTTTGCCGCACGTCAAGGGGATCCCATGCACACAGTACATTGGCAGTGCATTGTGTGTACGCGGTTTGATGCTTGACATTACAGGCCTTTTTAACGCGCTTTTGGAGCGTGAGCTACACTGGCCGAGGTTGAGCAGTTTCGCGTGGCTCCTGGAGAGCCGTGCTGAGCATGCGCAAGGGGCAGTGACGTCACAGGCGAACAGCTGGCACGCAGGAGCCGCCGCCTCCGCCGCGCGCGCCTCGCCGGTCATGGCCGCGGCAGACGCACTGGCGCCGGCGCGTGCCCAGCTGTGCGCCTCCGTTGCGCAGTAGCCAAGTCTGACGCTGCGCCGGAGCCACTTGATAGCGCCTCTCATTTTGTGCGCATGCGCAGAGGTATCAGTACATATAGCGGGACGTTTGCCAGTGTGGTATAGCCATGGAGAAGGAGAGCGAAATTGCTGCTCAGCGGCTCAGCGTAGATCACGCTACGTTTATCCTGGCATAGCCGAGCTAAGCCACTGCTAATTTTTTTGGCCACCTTCGGACATAAATTGGTCAGTTAGCTCGCAGCCGAAAAAACAATAGGCAGTGGCTTAGCTCTGGTCAAGCCTGGATATGCAAGCGAAAAGCTTCAGTTATGCTTGGTTTGACGTCATGGTTATGCTTCGTAGCTTTGGCTTTATCATTTTTTCGCTGTTGTGCAGCGAACTCCCAAGCGTGTATACTTCTGGATCGGACGAATTTAGTTTCTCAGGTTTTCTGCGTAGTCTAGCAGCAGCCGCACTCTCCTTCCCTCCCATGTCGAGTGCGCACGCCTATTCTCTGGCAAGCGCATTTTATAGCCTCCGTGTGCATGCACATGACGCACATGTGCAGTAGCGCGCGGCTGCGCCGAAAGGTCAGGCGGCGGCAGCGGCGAGGAGCGACCACCTGCGCGGCGCGTGACGTCACTCGTTTTCGCGAATGCGCATAACTCACCAGTTCGACTCGCGCGAAGCTCGGCTCTGACCCGCGTAGCGAAGCTTTTCGCTTCAAAACCAGCTGAACCCCGTGTATAGACGCAACTGTCTTCAAATTGCGTGAAAGACTGTGCAGGTAAGGAATTATCTGCACAGGTCTCTTATGTCTCGTGCTTACCATGGTCACATTTTTTAATTTTTTGGAAAAGGCGTTCAGACTTGCTGATGACCAAATGGGCTGGGTCACCAGCAGATAAAATTCGCTCAATCCGGCCCTGGAAGCTTTCACCTATCTTAATTGTAGGTGCATGTTTTTTGAATGCAGATTTCTTGCAAGTAATTACAATGCCACGATTTACCGGCTGGGAGTGGGCATTAACATAAGACAAAAGAGACTTCTTTGAGCGAGGCTATAAGCCTAATAGACATGCGTATTTGAAAAATTAAGCTGTAGGTCAAGTCGATCATGATCTGCACGCTCATGAGTGAGCTTCAGACCCCTCGATGTTGGCTATTAAAGTTTAAAGTTGCGCTTCTGTCCTGTCGTCTCCGCTTTTTGCCTGTGCACAGCTTTTCAAAAAAGATGCAGACATGGAGTCTAATCCGCCTTTTTCACTCGGCCGCTCCGCGCATGCGCGCCTCTCCTCCTTCAGCTCCAGTGGTTGAAAACCAACCGCCAGCTCCTTACATGAAACGCCAGTTCAGGTTTGCGACAGGCGCATGCGACAGATGAGGGCAGCTGTCAAGCAGCTGGAGCAGCTCCGACCACCGTGGCCGACACAACGGGCGCTGAGGTCGATAGCAACCGACAAGCTTGTGACATAGACATCGTACAAAAACGCTGGGAAGCTTGGACACAGGCGAGTGGGCCGGAGCTGTAGGCCGATATTACACGCTGAACAGCAGCGGCGGCTGGAAGCATTGGTGCCGAGTTTTCAATCTGCCGGGGCGCGGTATAGGAGGGGGGGGGGGGGGGCAATTAGTCTCCTCTGCATTTTGCACTGGTTCCTCGCTCCCCCAAGAGAATAAACAGGCAGAGAGGCTATATATATATGTAAGGATCACTTTTATTTGTCTCCTCTGGCGAATATGCTGAAGAGAATAACCTCATGGCTCTTAAGACGGGGCTCGGAACCCAACAAAATGTAATGACTAGGTTTCTTTCCTGGGCATGAATAACCTTCTGACGTAACGAGCGGGTACTTTCAAGAAGTGACGGAGTTTAGAGCCACCACAAAACTCAGTGAGTCAGTAAGCACAACTGATTTACTCTATTTACGTTGGGCTATATATATATATATATATATATATATATATATATATATATATATATATATATATATATATATATATATATATATATATATATATATATATATATATATATATATATATATATATTCCTGCATGCTGGATAACATTTTCAAGGACAACCTTCTTGGTATATTTTTTCATGGTCTGGTTGCATGTTATGTCTGCCGCGTCCCCGGCGGCAAGCCTTTGCTGAGCTTCAAGAGCGGGGGAAAAGATAGGAAAACCAGTACTGCGAGGAACTTTTCATGAAACGAGCAAAAGGCGGAGTTACAGACGGCTCACTTTGAAAGGCACGTTTATAGGTGATGTTTGGGTCAAGACATGATTTGGGTGCTCGAGGAGGGTTCGAAGACTTAGAAAAGACGGTGCACCAAAGAAAAACCTGCGCTTATCAAATGGCCGCTGATTTGATTCCGCATAGAGACTTGGAATTTTATGCGTTGAGCGTGAGCGCGCTGCCCGCAACTAAATCCCGGAGTTCAAATATACGGGGGTCGCGCTCACGGCCCGGTGGATGTCAACAACGCCTTCTCGGAGCACTACTCTAGTCTATTGCAGGCGCAGGCGACGCGCACCCAGACCCAGAAGGAAGTCCTTGGCCTTCTGCCTAAGCTCCCAACGGATATACGGGAGATCGTGAACGTGCCAGTCACGCCTACAGAAATCGAACGTGCAATCAGCAAGCTTCCCGAGAACGAGAGCTGTACGTAACACGTTACAAGTAATTTAATACTTGTCATTTTGTAATTAATCGATTAGTTTTTTTCAAACGGTAACGTTCCGGGTAATTCAGTTGTTTTTTTCTCTAATTGATTACTGGTAATCAGTTACTTTTTTTTTTCAAAAACAAGTTTTATAGCCAGCGGTACAGTTTTGAGAACCTCAACCTGACGGGACACACTCGTGCTAGCGAAGATGTTTCCTTCGTGGCAAAATGAGAACGACTCGGCTTCTCCGCAGCCAGGCCGTTCGTCCGGACCACTAACGGGCCACCACCGTCTTCTACGACAGTTCTCGTCCCGAGAAATATCACGTGACCACTTTGTAGAGAGCCCCCGTCCTGTCAGATCCATGACACCGCAAATCACCTCCCACTTCACCAAACTCGTCGGCTTCCACACAGAACATGAGGGTGGGAATACAGCACAAGAAGGCGTGTAAAGCAATGATTCCGTTGAAACCAGCTGTTAAGAGTGTTTTGTATTATCAGAAGGAAAAGTATGTGTGTGGACCACGTACTCACGGTCGTGCTTCCGTTCCACTGGGAGAGGTAACATTATTGGATTTTGCCACTGAATGTGGGTTGGCCTCAGACCCTTTTTCGAAGCATTCCACCCCAAAAGATCCGAGCACCTAGTAGGGAGAAACCTTGTACCCATTAGAAAACAGGTGAGTACCCAGAGTCTCTGGCGATTGAGCCCAGCAACTCCCGTATGCGAGGCGGATGCTCTGACCACTATAGGCTACGGCATCGGCGCTCCAGTGACTCAGGTATATACAGGGTTCGCATTATTGAACAGGGGTTCGACTTATAGAGCGGAACGCAGCAGCGAAAAATCATGTTCCACGCCACTGTTTAAGAATATTTTTTCAAGCTCCTTCACAAGTTCGCAGCACGTCCGCCTCAGCCCACAGCATTAAAACACGTGAAGTGCTCACAACCTACCACAATCAGCCAACCCAGCTATACACAGGCGCAGAGGGACGTTAACAGGCAACATCATGGCGGCGTGGGGTAGTGTGGGGTACCCTGCAGCGTCAGTTAAGCGAACTAAAAAAAGTGAAAGAAATGAGGCCGGCAGGCTTATAGCGCAGCACCTCGCGAGCAGGTCGCTTTCTGTCGTGGTACAAGCTACCGGGCATGCAAGCTCCGAGCGACCGGCATATGTGCGCAACTACGAGGTGATGTGCGCAAGGTGTTCATACGTCATAACACTGCCCTTTTGTTCAGTGTATGTAACTGCTGATCTCTTCACATGGAAACATGCGAAAATTAGCGACAACTTCGAAAAGCAACTCCACTTGAAAACATTAGCGCGTAACAAAACACCGAGCAGATAAACCGCAAGTTGGTAATTGTTCGATAAAAGTTAGAAGCTAAATAACGCAATAGTAATCAAACACTTTTATTTAATTGTTCAGTTACTCCTCTGGGACTGTAATTGACCACTGTAAACAGTTACATTTCACATAAAGTAAATGCAGTTGTAATCGGTTATTTTCTGCGACATGTACGCAAGACTGCTAAGAACTAATTGCCCGGAACTGACGGCATCTTAGCCGAGTGCTATCAGACATTCTAGAGTGAACTCTGCAATTCTGGCCTCCGTGCATGAAACCATACTGAACAGAAAGCTCGCCTCTCCATCTATGCGATGCGATCACTTGCTGTTAATCCCCAAGCGAACTTCCACGGACGTGGTACCCGATATCTCCGACTTTAGAGCGATCTACCTTTTATCTACCGACTATAAAATTCTTGACCGCGTCCTAGCACGCCAACTCGGGACCACTCTCGCAGGAATTGTCGGTCCATATCAAATGTGTGGATCTAAAGGACGATCGATAAGTGCCAGCCTTCACCGCATGCGTACAGTGCGTGAGGCGCCAGAGACAGGCCTGTTGCCCGTCGCGGTCATCTAGCTAGACTTAAAGAAAACATTCCGCTAAGTTTAGAGGTCGTTCCTCTCTGACATGCTAAAACACGTGGGAATCGGTGACACATTGAAAGACTGGATCGGTCTCAGCTACTCTGTGATCACCACCCGCATTGTCATGAACGGGCACTGGGTGCGGTCGATACTCCAAGGCTGTCCCATGTCGCTCATGCTCTCTACATAGAACCGTTATGTCGCTCAATCCTCAATAGCAAGGTGATCTCCAGCCTCACTTTCGATTATGAGGAACTATGCCGGCTCACTTATGCTAAGGACGTAGCCATCGTCTGCTCGGCTGCTTCACAGGTCCAAGAGGCCGTTCGAATAACGGAGCGGCTCTGTACGCTGGTGCCGAATTAAACCTTGCTAAATCTCAGGGCGCGTGGCTGGGGCTGTGGCCCAACAAGCCGCCTAACTTGTTGGGTTTGGATTGGAGCACCAGCGTAGAGCGATACCTTGGGATTGATTTTGGCCTTGGCCCGCCTACACGTCCTCGGTGGGAACCAAAGCTAGCCGCCGGAGACAGAAAACTTCACCCTTGGAGGACGCGACACATCGCGGCAGAGCTAACGTCTGCGACACCGTTGCATATCCGGCTGTACTTTATCTATGTTGTCACGGTAAACAGGCTGCACCGACTGTGGACCATATCTCCATATGAGACGGTCAGACCTGTTCGGGAGCTTGGAGGCGGGCGGCGTGAACATCGAACTCAAAGTGATCGTTCAACGATTCATGTACTTCAGATGTGAGCGCGTTCCTTTTTCTGACAGCTACAGTGCAATGCTTGGGAGCCACCCATTTGGCCCTTTGGCTCGCCACAACATCCCAGATCAGCAGGGGCTATCGAGCGATTGCCATTTACAAGGAGGTCGCGCAATCCATTGCGCTCTAACAGGATCCTTTCTCGTCAGAATACTTGGCTAAAGTCAAGCCACGTAGGATATATACTGAGACTTACATTACCATATACAGCCGCCGCACCGCTACCGACAACTACCGACTGGAGAGTGCCGTTCGGAAGTTCTTCCGCGCGTCAGGAGACTCCTAGCTGGTATCGTCAGAAACGATTTCTTCCACTTTCACATGGGAGTGCTTCCCGTAAAGATGCGCCAGGCCGAACGCGGCTTCTTCGTACCCTGAATGAATACATATCCCCTATGCGGGAAGCGAGAGACCGCGCAGCACGTCTTTTTAGTATAAACTGCACCCCGGCCTAGTACTTCTGGCACGAGCTTCTTCGGCGCGCGGTGGGACATAACTTGGTTCGGACTCCTCAATCTCAACGTTTCAGCCGACAGCCACCCAATGCCTGACTACGTTCTTGTTCTGGGACTCCATATTCCCTCTGGAGGGCGCGTGTTGACGTGGTGGAGTGTTTGAACAATCCGAAACCCGCTTGGCCGCACTTTGTCACGAAAGTAGAGTGGGAGCTGAGAGCGCGCTCAACCCGGACGAGGAGCTCCATGCATGGGGCTCTCGCTAAGCGGCTCCGAATTTCAAAGCCAGAGAATGGGAACAGTTCGCCCAGGCGTAGGGTGGCGCATACGGTGCGGCTCACCCCGGCTGGTCCGAAACCTGAAGGGAGCAGTGGAAATAACCTTTGCAGCGGCTGCCGCCCGGAGGCTGCGGTGGGTGAACGCGGATGCTCGCCACTCACGACGACATCGTTATTGTCCTTCCTCTATCTGTCCCATGATAGCATTTGTCTTATTGTATTCCGCATTACTGTATTACTGGAATTATGTTCAACCACACTTGTTATCACTGCTGTTGTCGTACATAATGTAATTAAAGCTGTTTTGAATCCTAATCAGGGTTAGAGCATGCTAGTTTCTTTTTCCTACGTTAGCAGTATAGACTTCTCTCCTGGAAAAAAATCCGTGGTGTGTGTGTGTGGGGAGTGGGGGGGTGCACTTTCGGACACCCACCGGTATTCAGACACCATTGCACAGAAGATACGGCGACATTCAATTCGAAAACAAAATGGGAGGTGATACGCGTAAAGGCGAAATATAAGTACAACCAATACTGCTAACGCAAATTGGTCGCATCACATCGTATTTTTTTGGCGGATACCATTTGCAAGACATTTTTTGGAATGTTTAAGGTAAATTTTGCTTAATTCACGTTTGCCTTTGTTTACCATCATAGTCTGCTTCAAGTCTGCCGTGGTTTCTAGGCGATTTTTGCATTAGTCTGCCGAGAATGGATGCTAAAGGCAATTGGTTCACTGGAACCAACAGCAGACCGGCATGCATTGCATAATCAGGATGAGGAAGGAGCATATCCAAAGGTCCTAGAAATTATCTATGTGAACCGCACAGCATGATCATAGTCCTGCAGAGTAAACGTTATAAAATACGAACCACTATCATGCAGGGTGGCATAGTCGCTACATTATTAGCCGTCGCATATTCACAGAAGGTATTCGGTGGTTGGATTGGAAGGTTTGAGGTGAAAGTTCATAATGAAAACCTCAGCTACCTCCGATTTTTTTATTCCTATGCCCTGCGAAACAATTTAAGGGAACAATTACAGCGCGTCAAGCGTTTTAACGTGGCATTGATGGTTTGAAATCCGCGACCCAGATTACATTAGGTTGCTGCCCAACAAGAGCTTCTCCGCCATTTCACGGCAGCAGCCAAGTTGGTCGCCTCTCAGATCTTTTTCACACCTCTCTGCAAAATTTGAAACGCAGGATGTAAGAATCACCCTCTGTGAACTTTCACTTTCAGCAGTCGCTGCTCCAACTGGCGCCAGTGCGGCCGTCGGCCACCGCTTTTCCTATGGCCGACCCCTTCGCAGATGAAAAATCGTCCCCGATTTCCTCAAGTTTTTACCAGCCGTTGAAACTTGACACGTGTCAACATTCCCATTTTCAGGAAATCCAAAGCATCTTCAAAAGATCGCCTGCGATCGAAGGAGGATCACTTCAGCTGCTGGCGGAACGCCATTACAGTGGTGACATTGCGAAGATTGCATTGCAGTGCAAGGATATGTTCTCTGTTCGTACTTTGTATGAACATCCCAGTAAAAAGAAAAGGGGTTATTTGGGCAGTCTTCGTAAGCAAAGATGCAAGGGCCACTTGGCTGATGCCACCATTGTGAGACACACAGCACAAAAACGACGCTATTCAACGCAAATTCACGGGATCAATGCTGATAGAATTAGGGGCCTGCTTACTGCTCGGTAAGCAAACTTAAGGCTGCAACCCATCAGCGATATATTCACCTAGTGACAAGTAATGTGAAAAGAGTACTGCCTTTGATGATTTTTACAGCGCAAGATGCCTCAGCGAAGCCCGTCTCGAGCCGGTACCGTACCTCGCGCCAACTTCGCAGTCATAAGGTGGGGCATGGGGTTCCAAAAAATTAGAGCAGATTTAGCTTACTTGTCAAATGCGAAGCATGTGCGCAAGCACGTCGTGTTTCATTTCGCTTTCGGTTCAAGGCTATACAGCACTATAAAATTTTGGGACTGCTTAACGCATCTTAAGAGGGCACTACGACAGCGATGTGTTCTGGATCCATTGTGCGTGGATCGAAATTGATGAAGACGACGACATGCAATGCACAGTGCGAGAGTGAGGCAGTTAAACACGAAGGTATGTGCCACTCCAAGTTGACAACACTTTCGGATGGTTTTGCAATACATCTGGTAAGGGCTATCGGCCTGTAACTGTTAGGACTATTTGGTGCTTTTCCGGATTTCAGAAAAGGTACTACGACTGCTTTTTTCACACCTCGGGTATTTTCCCAGTTACCTATATTTTATATAGGAATTTCAACAGTGCCTCAACGGCAGCCTTAGAAAGATGGGGAAGCAAAGCGTAATGTACATTGTCTGGGCCTGGTGCTGTCTTTTTACTGGAGTATAATACTCTATTAATTAGGTTGTTCATATAAGGTTGTGGCCAAGTACTACACCAGAGTGGCCAAATCCTGTTCCGGTGAGGAAGTGCATAGTCGGTTCCGGTCACCGAGATCATGCCGCACCCCAGGCCTGCTTACGCAATTCCATCGAAACGCTCACAAGGTTAATTGGAGGGACATGGGAGAGGCCTTTGTCCTGTAGTGGGTGTAGTCAGGCTGATGATGATGTTGAAACTCTATTTAATTACTGCAGTGTGATAACCTGGTTGTAGTCTGCATGCATGCTTGTGCCAGAGGGAAATTTGTTTTTCTGCTATTGTTTGGTACTTCTGGAATGTGTGTGTGTGTGTAGTAATTGGAAGAACTTAAGATGAGCAAAATGCTAGCCTAATATACTGGGTACACGAGGTCTTTGAGAACTCACAATGTTTACTTCAGGCACAGAGCCATATCTCAGCTAAAATAGACACATTTATGCCAAACTGTGGCAGTTGCTTCTGTCATTGTTTATTTCCAGAATTACTCAATGAACCCGTTATCAGCAACCATAACCGATTCAATGCAAAATGTGCGAGTGGCGACGGCATAGAGTTTCTAAATATTAATTACCCTGAGGAAAAACTGGCGCCACCATCTATGCGAGTTTCTTAAATGGCCCTTCATCCACCGCGGGAATGCTGGGAAGACGTGGTTTCGTGTTTGAGTGTTAGGCCGAAACGTAGATAGTATCTCGAAATTGGTAGCTGTGCCGTGATGAACAGATTAAGCTAATTCGATAATGCTTTTTCAGTTCTCCAAAAACTACAGAGAATACTTGCTACATTTGAATCGGTAAGAAAGCATGGATTTATGCTACGTAGAAGACGACGATGAGTGGGCAGTGCCGTTGGAAGGGGCGCTCGTGCTAGGCCAGCTGCAGACAAGCAAGAGACGATTTTGCTTGGGTCATAACCACTGGATTAGTGCCACGTAGAAGACGACGATGAGTGGGCAGTGCCACGGGTAGGAGAACTTGCGCTAAGCCAGCTGCGGACATGCAAGAGACGACTTTGCTCAGGTCAGAACCACCGGATTAGTGCCGTGTAAAAGACAATGAGAGGGCAGTGCCGCGGGAAGGAGCGCTTGCACTAGGCAGGCTGGGGACACACAAGAGACGGTTTTGCTTGGGCCAGAACCACCGGAGTAATGCCATGTAGAAGACGACAATGAGCAGGCAGTGCTTTGGAAAGGAGTGCTCGCGCTACACTTTTTAAGGACGTGTTCGCAAAAACTCCACGTAATTTGCGTGCCCCTTTTGAAGTCTTTAAATTTAAAGAAAAAAGTGTGCAAATTACTTGAGTAATTATGGCACCCCTGCTTTTGCAACAAGCCCGCCTTTCCTAGCATATTTCTGTCGCATGCAGCAAAGAATGGCTGGATTCTGAAAAAACAAACTGCAGCAATTTATTGAGCCTTTATTTTGTAGTAATACAGTAAAAGATCGTTAAATCGAACACTAAGGGGACCGGAAAATTGTTCGAATTAAGCAAAGTTCGAATTATCGAATGGGCGCTAGAATGAGCGGTTATAGCCCCTGTCGCGCGGGCAGAACCCGAAGCAGTCACATCTAGACTCATTATCGCGAGCTAGTCACTACTACACGTTTGTGGCAGGCACATTCCGAGAATTAATTTCTTACGGTCATAGTGAGAAATGAGATAAATTGATCGGCCTGTTATGCACCAGAAACAAGTACTGGAATGCATTCGCGAGAGCATCGAACTTTAGTGGTGGAATATATCACGCTTATCACTTATTACTTATCGCTTATCACTTTTATTTCCACTCCGGCATCCTGTCTGGAGGTGACTGGAATTTCATCGGTTCATCAGCCCTAGCACAGCCCGTAGTGCATGATCCGTCAAAAGTGCTGTCAAACACTGTTTAGTAATTTTGACGTCACGCTTACAAACTTGCAGTACGTAATATGGCCCCAGAAAAAAGAAAATTGGTTTTTGGGGAAATTCTTTCACTCCCTCCTTTATCCCTCTCCTTACGGCACGGTTCAGGTGTCCAACGATATATAAGACAGATACTGCGGCATTTCCTTTCCACCAAAAACCAATTATTATTATTATTATTACTATTACTTCTTCCCCTATCCTCTCTTCCTGTCCCCTCACCTCTTCCATTTCATTTCTCCATTCTGAATAATAATTGGTTTTTTGGGGAAAGGAAATGGCGCAGTATCTGTCTCATATATCGTTGGACACCTGAACCGCGCCGTAAGGGAAGGGACAAGAGAGGGAGTGAAAGAAGGGAAGAAGGAGGTGCCGTAGTGGAGGGCTCCGGAATAATTTCGACCACCTGGGGATCTTTAACGTGCACTGACATCGCACAGCACACGGGCGCCTTAGCGTTTTTCCTCCATAAAAACGCAGCCGCCGCGGTCGGGTTCGAACCCGGGAACTCCGGATCAGTAGTCGAGCGCCCTAACCACTGAGCCACCGCGGCGGGTTCCATTCTGCCTGCTATCCTTTATTCCCGCTGCCCCAGCTCAGGTGCTTCAGTATCGATGGCAGATGCCGGGGCTAGCAAAAAACTTTTCCTTCCTTTTTACTATTATTTTAATAAAAAACCACTACCACCACCACCGCCTCCTCCTTCTCGCAAAGTTTCTCGCATTAGGGCCCGGTTCGGGTGTCCACCGAGATATGTGAGACAGGCGTCTTTTCCTTAAATTGTCCAACGGGCCACGCGTCGCGCCGAACGGCCGATGGCGTTCCGTGCACTAATTGGCAACGTTGCAACACGCTGTCGCGTCTCACTCTTGAAGACTAAGCTTAAGCGTCCTCCAAATTTTTTATCCTCGTTTTTATGGAGGAAAAACGATAAGGCGCCCGTGTGCTGTGCAATGTCAGTGCACGTTAAAGATCCCCAGGTGGTCGAAATTATTCCGGAGCCCTCCACTACGGCACCTCTTTCTTCCTTTCTTCTTTCACTCCCTCCCTTATCCCTTCCATTACGGCGCGGTTCAGGTGTCCAACGATATATGAGACAGATACTGCGCCATCTCCTTTCCCCAAAAAAACCAATTACGATATATCCGCAGCAGAAGAAACTGTTTGCCTGCACGCTGCTATTTGTTCCTTTTACACTTGAGAAATGCATTCGTTAAAAATATCAATTAATATATACACGCAGCTTGAGCAACTCGACACCACTTGTGACTTTTTCATTCATTACACGTGAAAGAAACAGATGGTCAGGGAGAACTTACGTATCATAACCCGTCTCCCAAAGCGTGTTCACAAGGACAGCCTGATGGGTCCAGAGTGGAAACCAGCGGGATTTAGCATCAGTGCTCTGCACGGCCCATGGCCACCTATTGTTTTTTGCTCAAAGATGCTTATGGTACTACTTTAATTAACTCGCCTTACATATCTGCCTCATATCTACTCAAGCCACATATCATATGATATCTAACAAATGTATCCGGTAACCTTGGTATGTGTACATATGTAATTGTTTTTCAAATCATGACTCGTTCATAGTGCACATTGGTTTGAGATATCCATTGAAATGAGTCAAGTTTCGATATCCAGGCTGTGTTCTGCATATTTTTTGGAAGCAGTCAATTCTCTAAGTGGTATTCGGGAGTACAGGACATTACAGCTCGTGTAGGCACAGCACAGATGTTTCACCTGCCTGTGCTTGAGAGGCGCTACCTGGTTCAGTCCGTCATTGTTTTCAACGCTATATCTGCATTCCTTCCCCCAAGAACCAGAAATAACGGGATTGGGGCAAGGAAATCGTATAGTTTGACGCCGTTTTCTAGAGAGAACATAGCTTGCGTGGTTAAGGCGCGTAAAGAACAAGGCGGTTTATGATGGTTGGCCGACGCACATGCTGCTGGCATACGCATCCGTGCGTGCTCATGGAATTATGTACGCTTCTGCGGGCCTAGTTGCCTCACAAGAAGAAAGAATAAAGTCAGGCTATGCCACCGGCGATCCTTTCTCCGGGAAGTTAAAGGGGATAATGGTAATATATGAGTGTCACTCAAGAGAAATGTATTGGACTGAGAACAAGCAGGGACTCTCGTCCCTCAAACAGTGATACAAAAACGACCTAAGTCGTCGGTGGTACAAATAAGCCGCACATGACAAAATGCACATGCCAAAAACACATGACAAAAAAACGCATATGACAATAATGCACATGACAAGAGTGCACTGAAAAAGTTCTTGAACGATGTCGCAGAAGTTCAAGGCGTGAACTTTGCAGCGCACTCGTGTCACTTGTAGTCCACGGCACACAGCAGAACCACGCGCACACAATTTTGCCGGTGGCTAGAACGGCAGAGTCAGCACAGCCACACGGCCGCGACGCACATCGATAAAGCGGGTGGACTATCGCCTAAGGAATTTGTGTTCCTCTAGCGTCACAAGGTCTTCGCATGCTTGCTCTAGCAAGCGTGCACATACACGCTGCAGTAGGGGGTACATGGCTCTTTGTGGTCGGCCTCGCAAGGCCGCAGCTCCCCTCTGCCGCCATAGTACAAATGCGCTGACGCAAAGTAGCATATGTCACGGTGGGTCTCTCAAAGGAGATATTTTCATTCTCAGCCATCCCACTTTCCCTGACGCCTCTAGCGCGAACTCGTTCTTCGGCGTCATGCATGAGAAAAACTCCTGGGCGGCAGCACACGCTTCCCGCGTCTAGAAATGAGCTGACACTGCTCTTTATTTGGGGCACCGGTTTAAAGAAGTACTATAGTACCAATACGGCATACCCCGACGTAGCTTATTACCCCAGTCAATTTCTTGCATGCTTTGGTCAGAATAGCAAATAAGGGTGATATACTCTGTGCTGTTTTGGGCAGGGAATCGAGCTAGATGTTGTCATAAGCGAAAAAGCACGAAAAATTAAAGCCGATTACACTTCTCATATATATGCCTCTGTGTGTGTGTGTGTGTGTGTGTGTGTGTGTGTGTGTGTGTGTGTGTGTGTGTGTGTGTGTGTGTGTGTGTGTGTGTGTGTGTGTGTGTGTGTGTGTGTGTGTGTGTGTGTGTGTGTGTGTGTGTGTGTGTGTGTGTGTGTGTGTGTGTGTGTGTGTGTGTGTGTGTGTGTGTGTGTGTGTGTGTGTGTGTGTGTGTGTGTGTGTGTGTGTGTGTGTGTGTGTGTGTGTGTGTGTGTGTGTGTGTGTGTGTGTGTGTGTGTGTGTGTGTGTGTGTGTGTGTGTGTGTGTGTGTGTGTGTGTGTGTGTGTGTGTGTGTGTGTGTGTGTGTGTGTGTGTGTGTGTGTGTGTGTGTGTGTGTGTGTGTGTGTGTGTGTGTGTGTGTGTGTGTGTGTGTGTGTGTGTGTGTGTGTGTGTGTGTGTGTGTGTGTGTGTGTGTGTGTGTGTGTGTGTGTGTGTGTGTGTGTGTGTGTGTGTGTGTGTGTGTGTGTGTGTGTGTGTGTGTGTGTGTGTGTGTGTGTGTGTGTGTGTGTGTGTGTGTGTGTGTGTGTGTGTGTGTGTGTGTGTGTGTGTGTGTGTGTGTGTGTGTGTGTGTGTGTGTGTGTGTGTGTGTGTGTTGTGTGTGTGTGTGTGTGTGTGTGTGTGTGTGTGTGTGTGTGTGTGTGTGTGTGTGTGTGTGTGTGTGTGTGTGTGTGTGTGTGTGTGTGTGTGTGTGTGTGTGTGTGTGTGTGTGTGTGTGTGTGTGTGTGTGTGTGTGTGTGTGTGTGTGTGTGTGTGTGTGTGTGTGTGTGTGTGTGTGTGTGTGTGTGTGTGTGTGTGTGTGTGTGTGTGTGTGTGTGTGTGTGTGTGTGTGTGTGTGTGTGTGTGTGTGTGTGTGTGTGTGTGTGTGTGTGTGTGTGTGTGTGTGTGTGTGTGTGTGTGTGTGTGTGTGTGTGTGTGTGTGTGTGTGTGTGTGTGTGTGTAATGGAAAGAAAATAAGTAATTTTCTTTAAGCGATTTATTAATCGAAGTAATATTATCCCACTGATAAACACAACACATTAAAAAAAATAACGTTCACCGATGCACCTTGGTTTCGGTGACTGTTGGCTCCCTTCATAAGTTTGTCAAACGGGCCCCTCATTTACTTTACCTTGTCTGCTAATTGCTATACGAGGGTCTCGATTCTGGCAGTCTTGATGCCATAGGTTGCATAAGAGAGCTCCCGCACAGTTTCCGCCCTCGCCGTTAGATGACGTTCCACGTCACAGTCGCGCTATTACAGGACGTGCTACGTCCGCCGCTATGGTCGAGTGTGGCGCTGGTGAACACTCTCAAGGTTCGCGTACGCCAAATAAACATAAATACCCACGAGAGCAGCAGATTGGACAGCTATCACCGTAGCTCAGTTGGTAAGAGCACCGGACGCGATATTCGGAGGTCGTGGGTTCGGATGCCACCGGCGGCATGGTTGTTTTTTCTGCTGCTTTAAGCAGCATAAAATAAGTAATTTTCTTTAAGCGATTTATTAATCGAAGTAATATTATCCCACTGGTAAGCACAACACATTAAAAAAAAATAACGTTCCCCTATGCACCTTGGTTTCGGTGACTGTTGGCTCCCTTCATAATTTTGTCAAATGGGCCCCTCATTTACTTTACCTTGTCTGCTAATATACACACACACACACAGATATATATATATATATATATATATATATATATATATATATATATATATATATATATATATATATATATATATATATATATATATATATATATATATGCGAA
This sequence comes from Amblyomma americanum, assembly GCF_052857255.1. Classification (NCBI taxonomy): domain Eukaryota; kingdom Metazoa; phylum Arthropoda; class Arachnida; order Ixodida; family Ixodidae; genus Amblyomma; species Amblyomma americanum. Next base: position 190,212,129 of record NC_135497.1, on the reverse strand, counting down.
GTTGTGAAACACTTCAGTTAGCCATAGATTTATTTAAAGAAATAAATAAAAATAAAAAAATAAATCTATGGCCAACTCAAGCGTTTCACAACTTTGCATTGTGCCTCTAGCAACCAAATATATATATATATTAGCAGACAAGTTAAAGGAAATGAGGGGCCCGTTTGACAAATTTATGAAGGGAGCCAGATCTTGCATTCTCCAAACGAAAGGCAACGGTCCCTAAAAAGAAGTAGTATCTCGAAAGCTCGTTCCGCGCAATGCATAACCCTTGCTCTCTCCGCACGGTGGAACAAATCTGCGGGCGGTCACGGAAGCAAGCATAAGGACACGATCTAAGCCCCGATTCCGATGTGGCTACTGATGCGCCGCGGATATTCCTCCGACAAGGGAAGGAAAAAGGAGAGTAGCGAAAGTCGAGGATAGTGAGGCAAAAGCGAATGGAAGATGTTCGGGCTTTAACGCCAGGGGACAGAGAAGTCGCACGTCTCGTCAGTTTTGCACTGACATTTGCGCGTGCCGTATACTCTATATGCAGCCCACGTTGTTTTCAACGCTATATCTGCATTCCTTCGCCCAAGAACCAGAAATAACGGGATTGGGGCAAGGAAATCGTATAGTTTGACGCCGTTTTCTAGAGAGAACATAGCTTGCGTGGTTAAGGCGCTTAAAGAACAAAGCGCTTTATGATGGTTGGCCGACGCACATGCTGCTGGCATACGCATCTGTGCGTGCTCATGGAATTGTGTACCCCTTCTGCGGACCTACTTGTCTCACAAAAAGAAAGAATAAAGTCAGGCTATGCCGCCGCCGATCCTTTCTCCGGGAAGTTAAAGGGGATAATAGTAATTTATGAGGGTCACATGCCACGGTGGGCCTCTCAAAGGAGATATATTCATTCTCAGCCATCCCACTTTCTCTGACGCTTTTAGCGCGAACTCGTTCTTCGGCGCCATGCATGAGAAAAACTCCTGGGCGGCAGCACACGCTTCCCGCGTCTAGTAATGAGCTGACACGGCTCTTTATTTGGGGCACCGGTTTTTGTTGAAAGAAGTACTGTAGTACCAATAGGGCATAGTCTGACGCAGCTTATTCCTCCAGTCACTTTATTTCATGCTTTGGACGGAATAGCAAATAAGGGGGATACACTGTGTGCTGAGTGGGGCAGGGAATCGAGACAGATGTTATCATGAGACGAAAAAACAAGCGAAGAATTAAGGCGGATTGCACATGTTTTAGTGCGGATCATGAGCGCTAGCTATGGAGACACAATCACGTTTCAATCCCACTTATTCACCGCCTCTACTGCACATGCAGGCTGCTCCGGACTTCCTCCAAGTTCCCTGTCCTCGGCGCATCCGAACTCCCCGAAAGCCAGCGCGTGCAGTCTCAAGTCAAGATGGGTACAGCTGCTGTTCTCGAGAGCTTTCGAAAGTATTCTTTCGACGCACTCCCTCCCATTAAGCACCAGCTCAGACACTCTGGAAGTGTGCGCTGTTACACTTTCGGAAGGTGAAACGCGGTCTAGAAGGGCTCCCACTCACAGCTGCATGCCGGGGGCCGCTTCGGAGAGTAGGACGCTTTCGAACCTCGCGGCTCTCTGCTGAGTCGCTGGCCATTACAAATGCCGTGACTTTTGTCGGCCTTTCGTCGCGAAAAGTGCCGGGAGTGCTTTATGGTTTTGGTTCACGTTTCTTCGCCGTTTCTTGCATTATTTCCTTTCCCTTCAAAACCTAGATGTGACGCTTGTGCGCAGTTCCTTTACACTAGCTGTTTTCTTTACAACATAGGCGTGGAGGCGGAGAAAGCACGCGTGCGTTTTTGTGTTTGCCGCCGACATTTTCCAACCACAAAAACTGCTACGTCTTTCCAGAGAACCTTCGTGTAGAGATCTAGTGCCCAAAAACACAAGAAAAAAAATTGCGATCATTCTTTCCTTGTGAGGCCATATACTGTACGAATGTAAGTATAGTTATTAATGCTTCTAGGTATATGAGAATCATCATTCTACAGTATTGTTTTTATTGCGTCCCCTACGTTTAAAAGGACGGTTCAGGCTCTGAACAAGTCTCGAAAACAAGAAGAAATTTGAGTCAATGACACACAAACCCAGAAAAAGGACACAAATTTACAATACCAAAACTTTGGAATGTACACAATAATGAGGTTCTAGCTCATAAAGTAGATGAAGCAGTGAGTGAGGTAATCTGGCATTGCGCCGGCTTTCTACAGCAAGTTTATGTTCTTTATTAAAGAAGTTATCATTGTCACGATGTTAAGAGAGTCAAAAAACTAAATAGTGGTTTGACTGTCACTGTGCACACTTACAAGGTATTCACAGCTATAGGCATTCTTACGTTCCAAAATAAGGGTAAAATAAACGCAGTGCTTGCAGATGTCAGAATAATCTCACAAGATATATTTATACAAAATCTCATGAATGCACGTATCTTGCAACTTAAGCACAACGGAGAGTACCAAGGACAAACACGATAAAATTCAATCACCTAAACTGACGGTACGCCCAACTGCGAAGAGAAAAAAAATGCATTTCACTTTCGTAGTGCGTGTTAGACCGCAGGCAAGCCGCGAGGCTTTCAATTTCTTCGCAGTTGCCCATGGCAACAACTGCTGTCTCGATTACGTCAATACTAAATGCGTGCGTGAAAAAAAAAGTAATTTAAAAGTAAACGATTGAAGACGAAAAATTGAAGAGGCAGTGTGTTCCAAAAAATATACAAGAACACAGTATTAGGTTGTAAGAAGTGACAGAACAGAAAGGGGCCTCGAAACAGGAGAACGTTGTGCGTTAGCTCTCACATACCTTAAGGGCGCAGCATTTCAAGATATGCTGCATAAAGTGTGTTGCTGAAAGTTGCACAGACGCTTAGAAAACCTCCTGGTGCAAACCTGAAGCACGGCCACTGGCGGTTAGCGACTGCTCGCAGACCGCTTTTTTTTTTGCGTCAAGATAATCTGGTATTTGGTAATTAATTACCTCACAGATTTGTACACTTATTCGAAAAGGTTCAGTAAGAAAGTAGTGTACAGCGGCAAAAAAGAAAGCCTTAAATGTGATTTTTGTGATGGTGCATGTATTAAGGAAGTGTTTTCCGCACTCTTAGGAATCGCGCGAAACCCAAGATTTGTACGGCAGGCGCGCCTGGCAGGGCTTACTGCACAGTGTTCCGTTGAATTGCTGATGTTAGCGGAAAAACGGTCTCACTCACTGTGCGCGAGTGTCACACTCTGGTGTCCTGTCTGAGCCTTGTGCGTCTCCTTCATATAGCTCGAAATGAACTCTTAAAATCAGTCTTCATTCAGTCTAATATACTGAGAGTCATGAGGGCAACTCCACAGCGTGGTAGAGTACATTTCAAACAAGCAAGTTATTACTCACTGCCAGCCACCCCAGAACAACCAGGTGAGATTTGTGCAACAAAAACGAAAGTTGGGCTAGTTGATGCGTAAACGTGATACAACCACAGCCGCGACTTGCCCACCCGGACAGTAAAAACGAACGAGTACTACTGGATTAGTTCTGCCGATGTTAAACAACAGAGAAGCCAATTGTGTTATAAATTGAGCGCAGCATGGAACGCGCTTTTAATCCATGTCTTACAGCACTCATTCATCTTCCTTACTGTACGTGTAAGTCGTGCTGGAGTTCCACTATGTGCATTGGTGAATGCTATTGAGTTATCGCTTTCTGATTAAAGCCTTTTTTTTAAATCTTACGTGATTGGCTGCTTCTTTTAATGCCCTACTTATTTTGAATTGAATCTGAGGCGACACGTGCAATCAAGTAAAAGCTGATTGTTTAAATTTAACTTATTCATTTTATTAACACTACCTAAAACAAAGACCTGTTTGATCAAGGTTTGAGAGTAAAACTGTGCCATATTGGCTTTCCCAACAGTAATCAGGTTTTCTTGCTTTAAATCTTAGCCTCAAGTTTCGCGAGACGGCCTTTTACCTAGCAATTTTTAATACATTCCAAATTTCATTTTGAAATATAATCCAACTCGGATATATAGAACTCGATGGTGTCGCGAATTGTTCGCTACCTTGATAATTCGATATATAAAAAATGACAGTAGATAAGCTTATCTGTAACCTGGCAACAAACAAAACATCCCACCCACGATAGGGACGCGCTTCCCGCCGCGATGTCCAGCACGCCTGCGTGCACCGCTAGCAAGGCGTTGTTAGGCGTAACCTGCTTCGCATCGAAGCTGCGGGGGACGATTTTTTAGAACTAGCGAGCGCCTATTATAAGATGTCTAATCTTTTTACCACAGCTCTAAACACAGAATTATCGCGCATTAAAATCCAGGTGCACTTGGTTTCCTTAACGCCTTCGGGAGCGAAGCGAGCGAAGCACGCCGGGCTAGTGCCGGCGCTTCGCATTAGTTAGGTTGGATTCACCGTATGACACCCATGTGGCGTAAAATAAAAGAGGCCCAAGGCCGCGCAGCAGACCCGTCTCCGCGGGCGAAAAACGATCAAAGCGGTTCGTTAGGAGAAGCGCAACTTGGAGGGGGGCTGCGCGCAGTTCGATATATCTGACGACCGGCGGAATTGGTGTTCAATACAATGTGCGAGTTTCCTATACTTTCAACAGGATTTTCAAGGGGATAAACCGTGTATGCGACCTAGTCAGTAATGGGAAATACCCGGGTTCGATATAGGCCTGTCTGCATAAATGAGAGTAAACAGTGGGTTCTCATAACTTCGGCGCATGTCTTCGAAATGAAATGGCAATTTTTCTTCGCATTAAATGCGAAGCGTAAATTTTATTAGCATAGATTTCTCGAAGGTGCAGTCGGACTCATAAGCACAGGAGGCTTGATAAACATGAGCATGATTCATTGAGAAGATCAGCAAACGATTGTCTTTTTGACCGATGCACATAAACTGCTTAATGCACGCGCGTTGTCCCATATGTCTCAATTGTGAACGTTTTTATGTTGCGCTAAGTCGTTACACAAGACAACGAAGCACCAACTGCCGCCGCAAAAACGTTTACTTGAGCAATTTTCTTGATAAAGCTTTGAGGCTTGTATGAAGACTGCCTTTATTTGGTAACGGTTTTTTGTACTCCTGTTCCGGTCACCAATAAAAAGTGGCTGGTGGCGGAGTTTTTTTTTTTTTTTGCTAACAGACACTTGTTAGTTGGAAGCTGCGCATGTCCTCTCAACGTCTGTTCCTCCCAACGTTTCTCTGCGTGTCGCATCACAAACAATGCATGCTACGACGCTTGTGCTTTCCCGTTGACAATTAAAGAGCCCATTAGGACTGTCTCTTTTCTGCTTGCTGCAAATGGGCGAGAAAGTACACCAGTAGGGCCAAAGAGACCAAAGGTTACGACCTTTTCCTTACCCCCTTCAATGGCAAATTTTGATCCTGACGAACGAAAACTTTCAAAATTTCAGATTGTTGTATGAAACACAGAAATTCAAGCCTCCCTGATGATTACTTAAGCTATTTCTGTCGCTTCTTGATATCTCCACGTCATGACTTTGCTCTCTTTTCAAGGTGGCAGCTGCACTGATTTGGCTCATTTTTGTAAGAAGTAATTACGTATACAATTAAGCCAATTTTGTGCCTTTTGAAAGCACAGATTCGTGCAGAGCAGGCGAACGAGTACATATACGTTCCGGAAGCCACACCGGCTCTTACGTAAAGCAAGGAGGTGCCCATCTTAAAACTAGTTTTCTTACTCAATTCGCATGCTTGGCTTAAAATGAATCTACGTGGCTTGTCGCAAAGGGTTCAAAATAAGCTCCAACCATTGGCAGCACATTATATCCAGTCGCAACCGAAGATGTAGCGATACAAGTTGCGTACAAATTTTTTTACGCGGTCACTGGAGAGGTTGCATTGGCAAATCACCAGATGCCGTAAAGGTGGTGCATATTATTTTCACACTTGCAGAAACTGAGCCCCATGCACATTTCCAGTGTTCCCTTAATGACGGCCGTCCAGCATCAGTGCCCTCGATATTCTAATACGTACCTTGATCATACAATATGTTGTTCGCTTTTTTAGTCACTGTTGAGCGCCACTGTATGAGGCCACCGAGTGTGGCTAATAATAATGATAATAATAAAAAAAATTGGTTTTGGGGGAAAGAAAATGGCGCAGCATCTGTCTCATATATCGGCGTACACCTGAACCGCGCCGTAAGAGAAGATGTAAAAGATGGAGTGAAAGAAGAAAGGAAGAAAGAGGTGTCGGTGTGAAGGGCTCCGGAATAATTTTGACCACCTGGGGATTTTTAACGTGAACTGACATCGCACAGCACACAGGCCCGGGCACTTGGGCCCTCACCTTCAGCAGTTTTTTATAGCAAGCAGCAAATATAATAATAATAATTGGTTTTGGGGGGAAAGGAAATGGCGCAGTATCTGTCTCATATATCGTTGGACACCTGAACCGCGCCGTAAGGGAAGGGTAAAGGAGGGAGCGAAAGGAGAAAGGAAGAGAGAGGTGCCGTAGTGGAGGGCTCCGGAATAATTTCGACCACCTGGGGATCTTTAACGTGCACTGACATCGCACAGCACACGGGCGCCTTAGCGTTTTTCCTCCATAAAAACGCAGCCGCCGCGGTCGGGTTCGAACCCGGGAACTCCGGATCAGTAGTCGAGCGCCCTAACCACTGAGCCACCGCGGCGGGGCAATATATGCAGTTTTTTTTTTCAAGAGAGGATTTATTTACAGAACGGGTACAGCTAACGCTGACCAGGTTACTCCAGCAGTTAGGCCTCAACTGGAGGTTTTGTGATGACGCTTCACAGGCCTTGGCACACGGCGCTGATGCTGAAATAAACGTAGAATTAAGTATGGTGGTAAGTTTTTAGCGAAAGCTTTATTAATTCTTTTATGCGAACATTCGAGCACAATGTGCTTAGCTACAAAACGGCACAAAAGCCAAGGGCTATACTCTCACTGCGTTAGAGAAAGTTACAGTGCTTTGCTCGTACAAGTAGCCGGCGATGCTTTGGTCAGAAGCATGCATTTACTGAGAATAATGCAAATTCCCACCAGGTAATCAACCTTACCCAGCATTTCGCACCTCTTCACGTAACTCAGTTTTATTTCAGTACCATGCACACGTATGCTTTTTTTACTATTTACCCTAAACCAACTATGGCCAGTATCACTTATACTTGCTTTTAACATGTAAATGATGCGTAAGGTTCGCTACCTGGATCGAATGGTTTAAGCCCCCCCCCCCCCCCCCCCACCCGCCCAGAAAAAGAGCACTAGCCATGAGGGAGCGCTGCACTGGGTTGGTTACAGTGAGATCCCGTTCGTTAACCGATTTTAGCATGCGATTATTGTTGTTTCCAAGCGCTTTAGCACTGTCGTATTTCCCGCTCCCGATAAGCTGAGTGACTTGTATGGTCTTGTTCAATGGAAATCGCAAGATTCGGCTTTCCGTTGGTCGATTAGTCAGTATGCACCTTACAAAACAGCTGCTGTCCTCTGTGTTTCCTTGACCTCTGAAAAATTTTATACTGGGCAAACTGGCTGTTGCATAAAAAGACACCTACGGAAGCACAAGAAAAGAATACAGATTTCAATAGAACTGCCCGCTCATAGCCTCGCCTGCAGCTGTATAGCCGATTTTTTTCTTTAGGCGAGTGCTACTGTAAACACCTTAACGAGCGCACGCGGAAAGTTGTAAGGGTCTGCCACCTATCCAAACGCTCCGGCGTATATGTGACTCAACCAGCTCAGAATTTGCTAACGAAGGACGTCTTCCTTCCTTTCTTTCTTTCTTTCCTTCTTTCTTTCTTTCTTTCTTCCTTTCTTTCCTTCTTTCTTTCTTCCTTTCTTTATTCCCTTCCTTCTTTCTTTCTTTCTTCCTTTCTTTCCTTCTTTCTTTCTTCCTTTCTTTATTCCCTTCTTTCTTCCTTTATTTATTTCTTTCTTTCGTATCGCATTTCTTTTAAGTAGGGAAAGAGGTTCCTTTCTTTTTACTGCTGCCCTACACTACGGCGTCCCTCGTAGCCTGAGTCGCTTTGGGACATTAAACGCCCATAAACTAAACTAAAATTTTTTTACTTCTCTCCTGTTCCACCGGTTTCCTAACTACTTATATACCTTACTTCCGCACTAAAACAAAGATTAGCGAGTCAGCGAATGCATAGTTTCTCTTTGTCCCTCTTTCGTGCCTTATCTCGCATGAGTCGTTTGTAACCAGAAAACGCGACCTTGTGGACAAATTCTTTGTAAAACAAGATCGAGAATCGTTCAGTAGGATCACTACCCGATAATACTGCTAGATTTGGCTCGATTAAAACACTCACAATTTTTTTGACGAAGGTCTAGGTCAGTCTCTTCTACCACCAGCCTTTCGAGCCGTATCCTCCACCAAAGCCTCCTCCGTAGCCGCCACCGTAGCCGCCACCGTAGCCGCCTCCATAAAGACCACCGAAGCCTCCTCCGAGTCCACTGCCAAATCCGCCCCCGAAACCTCCACCGAAGCCACCTCCAGAGCCGCCGATGCCGCTGTGGGCCACAAGGGAGCCTCCGCCGTGGATCTTGTTCACGTGGTGGACAGTCTTGACGAGGAAGGCTGGCCCGGCGACCACCTTTCCGCCTCCGCCTGCTCCGCTGTTCAGAAGCACGACACTGCTTCCCACGCCAACTCCACCAACGCCACCTCCAAATCCACCTCCGAAGCCGCCGCCGAAGCCACCTCCGTAGCCACCACCAAAGCCGCCCCCATATCCACCCCCGTACCCTCCTCCAAGGAAACCAGCCAGTACATTATCCGTGGCCATTGCCATTATAGCGAAAATGATAGCGACGTTGATCTGAAATGAAACATGGATTCCAGGCAAACATATTAGCTTACTGAATGACATTGAAAAGTTATAATCGACCTTTTCTATCACATGCAATTATGGGCAAAAAATATTGTAGCATCAGTTAGTGAGCGAACATAACGCTGCAATGCACTTTAGCCAGTGGCAATTTAGTGTTTGCAGCTCAAAGCCTTACACCAAAGTTACATATGTGCATGAAAACTGGTCCATCTGTCTCTACTCCCCTATTCTTTTCTCCCTTACCTAGCGCAGCCCAGTTGCGGTGACCCCTACATAACCAAGGAAGCAGCTACCGGGCTGCGCATCCCTCATATTTCTTGCCCCACCCCTCCTACACGACCTCCAAAGTTATTAGGAATCACAATTAAACTGCTATTTCTCACACACTTTAGAGCGCATCTTCATTAGGGCATATTAAAGAACACTTTTGTATGTTAGCATGAAGCCTGGTCCTTCCGTGAGCAAAGTCGTGCTCAGGTCAGGTCTACTGTCGCACTAGGTATTCACGGGCGCACCGGCATACCTAATGTCCGCTTTTACACTTACTTTCACCTAGGCCAGCAGGCACACTGTCGCAATATATATACATATATATATATATATATATATATATATATATATATATATATATATATATATATATATATATATATATATATATATATATATATATATATATATATATATATATATATATATATATACTTCTAAGCGGAGCTCTTAATTTCATTCTTCTGCCTTTCTGTCTTGAAGGTAGCAGAGTCAGTGGCGCAGTCAATTATTGTATTGTATTAAATATGAGATATAAAGTAGTGAGTCAAATGAATATCACGTGCGTAATTTCAGCCTTAAAAATGCTGTTTCCACTCTATATGGACACAATAAGAGTGCTTCTAAGGCCTCTTACCACAGACTTCATGGTTGCTTGCGAGTTGCTTCTGGAGCACTGCCCTGCTGACCATCTGCCGCAGCCTTATATACTGTTTGCCCGAGACTCGTTTCTATACAGTGACGGGTCGTGTTATCTTGGTCACTGCGCGGTCGTACATTTTAAAACCCTCGCACCTTCCGCTCTGACAAGTGGAACAGCTTCCTGGGCTGACGGCGGTCTCTAAGAAGCGGGAAACTTTGAATACTTTTATTTTCCGCATACTAACGGCCAAAGAGAACCGTACTAATGCCACTATTTTGTTCTCTTATGTTTCGCTTGAGGCTATATATATGCAAATAAAGAGCGCACACTGACATGCCACGCCGCAGTAAAGGCGACTGCGATGCGCAGTTCCACCCAGAAAGGACACAAATAGGGCACTCTCGCTTATTTATTTCTAATTCATACGCGTTCGCGAGGCCGGTCCTCCCGCGTGTATGGTTATGCAGATCACGCCCTTATCGCTGATAGTATCGGCCGGAGCGCTGAATCGCTTTCTTGTTTCCTTATTAATCGACCCAAAGGCCCCGCGCTGTGCGTCCGAACGCGGCTTGCCGGGGCGCTCAATTTAGATCGGCCGCCCACGAGCCGAGAGAGGCGGTAGTGTCGCTTCCTCGACCAGGGGCCACCTCGGCTCGTGTCGTATCGGCGCTATCGAAGCGACCCGCCGAACCCGTCCGCCGGCGCGAAAAGCTGCCGGTCGCGGCGCAGCCGGGGTCCCCTCGGCGACACCGGCGCCCGTACTCCCCCGCCTCCCCGTGACCAGGAAGCGGAGACGGTCGCGATAACGTCGCTCGGCGCACATGCCGATTGCGGTCGGAGCTTCTAATTAAAGTGACAACGGTCGCGCTCATTGTTCGCTCTCCATTGGGCATGCAATCGACGGCCCCAACTCGAACGGTCGCTCTGGCAAATCGCTGGGTGGAAGTTCTCCGCTCGCGTCTTCCGCCTTCCTCGTTGACACTTCCGTTATGGCACTTCGGAGATTTTCGCTGCCGGCGTAACGTGCGGACTTTCGTTTCCATCCTCGAAACTGCAGTACTTGCAAGACAACTATACTTAATGTGCACGGCACTGATTTCGTCTCTCGGCTCTCCGCTTGCTGGACAAACTGTCGCCCACGAGGTGACCTTGTTTGAATAATCTTGGTTACAAACGACGTGTCAGCGTTTATATCTCCGTTTTTTTTTCGTTCTTCACGTGACCTAGAGGTCAAATACACGCCACAGCCATCTTGGGGTTGATGGAACCAAAACAGCATCAAGCTAAATTAAATTATAAATTATTTAGCCGTCGTAGGCGAATCTCACGCAGTGATCCATGCACGTATGTTAATGTCTAACGCGTCATTTGAAAGAAGTAAACGCACAAGTAACAATTTGGTTTCTGCAGTCCTTGAAAACCAAACAGCTTTCTAACTACAGTGACCTAAAAGCGTCAAAGGAATCGACCACTTTTCAAAACATGTCATGTGATTTTGGTGGAAATGAAAAAAATCGCGCCTCATATTGTAAGGATTGGGGACTTAAATATCAAAGACACGAAGGTTTATAATTTTAATTTGGTATACATAATCACATGAGACAGACCGAAGTGACTTTGCGGTGAAACACTGCCACTGTCGTGTATTGCACTACGTGACCACATCTCCGCAAAATATACCTTTTGTTTTAAGTATACGCAGTGTTTCTTCTTCCTTTCAGGAGTGCTCTTCATGTTTTATTATAGTTTACGTTCTCTCCAGTGCACCTTCGAAGAAAAGCAACGCTCCCTCCGCATCACCGACGGTGTGCTGTTAGGTTTTGTCACTAGATGGCGCACAGTGTCTCGCAATTCTAGGATGAAGTCGCAACTACTGTCGCCTAAATCTCTAAATCTTTCGTCGACGATGCGTACGTCACCATATACGACATTCCGGGTGTGGAAATTGTAACGGACGCTGCTCTATACTAAAAATTCCTAATTATCGTCTGGCGGTTAATACCAGTTTCTTATACATCACTTTTGCCGACGTGCAATCGCCATCACGCTCGCTGATCTTGGTTTTCAGCATCGGGATGCATAACAACGGGCGCATGCGCTGATCTATAAAGTATAAGTAAATATCTTTTACAGCATCAAAGTGTATTGCTGGGCGAGTTAGTGGCAGAACATTTTGACAAAAAACAGTGCAAAAAGACGAGACCAAGAACTTATTGAACAGTGCGCAATCCTCAAATGCTACTCTGAGCAACGCACGAGGGAAATCTATGAAGCTCTTCCCCCTGCGCGCAAAGGGGCTTCATGTGCAAGCAAACCTTCGATATCATTGTCTCGCCACGAGTTGGCATATCTTAATTCATGATGACGAGCCTAGTGTTTTTGCTGATGGCGTTGTTGCTTCCCCTTCTTGAGTAGAACATGTTGAGGGGCTAATTGGTTCATTTCAACGAAAAAAAAAACTGGCTCCAAATCAGACAACACACAGAAATAAAGACTGGACAGGCGCAAATTGCAACTGTTAATTCACTGCGTGAGCGAGCGAACATAAAAGAAACATCAAGAGGGTAAGGAGGACCCACCCATGCGCACAAGGGAATGCATTTAAGGAAGAAACAGCAGCGCACCCTTGTATCACCTCATTTTTTCTAAGAAAACACTTTCATTCTTATATATAGTGATTGATGAGGTGCTTCCACAATCTCTACCTGTTTCCCTGATAAGGAAAGCCTCGACCAGTTCACGGGCTATCTTATCCTTACTCCTTTTTATGATATTGGTGTCCTTCAGACTCACCACGCAAATGTTCTTGTTTTCTTTACCGCAGGCTTTACAGTGATGAGGTAAATGTGACCCCGTGCCATTCCTTAAATCTTCGTTATATTCAGCTAGACGATTATTAATACAAAAACCATGGGCGTCGTCTATCAGACACCTCTGTGCCGCGAGAAGTATACATAGGCCGAACTGGTGGTTGTATTAATGATGGGGGAGGGGGGCTTCTGCTCAGTGCGGATATCTCTCTACAATCCAAACAGCGCATTCCTATGTCGTTGCTTCCGGTCTTTCGTACACTCTCACTCCGATCTTCGACTGCCAAGAAATCGTTGGCACGATTATTTTCCCTAAAATCAAGCACATTGTATGGCTGTTCGGGCACTTGGTGAACTTGTTGGAATGCTTATACTGAACGCAATCACATTGTTTCAAGACGAATTTTCAAACATAAAAGCGAAACAATAAATCCTTTCCCCTACAGTTTTGGCTCTGTGCACAAATCTTTAAAATGTTTCCATAGCTTGCTGGTGATGATAATGACGTTGATAATGAACTTTTTCGGCTCGAGGGCATCTGTGGCCAAAGAGCGCCATGGCACAAGGTTTTTTTTCTTCTACCCAAGGTGGGGTCAAAGACCCACTTCCCAAGCATTTCACCCCAAAGAAGCCGAGCACCAGGCCAGGAGAAGCTTGTACCCATTGTATCACCGGTGGGTACCCGGCGGCACTGGGGATCGAACCCCGCACCTCTCGCATGCGAGGTGGATGCTCGAACGACTAGGCCACCGCTGCTGTCATACCTTGCTGGGTATGCTAATTCTAGATTTACATGCCCTAGCTTTACATACGTAGCATACCTTCGACATGACTTCTCGCATTTCAAACAGTGCAAGATGTCATACTCATCAGGCATGACAATGAAGTCTCGGTTGACGTCATGAAGCGTCATGAAATTAACGCTCGCGTGCTTTGGGAGCGAATTTATGTTCTTCAGGCATTCTGTCATTTCGAAAAACCATCCGAGGGTATGCACAAAAAAAGTTTCTAAGTTTGTTCTGCTCCGAATTCAACCACTAAAAGCATTATTAGTAGAATGTCTATTTTCTTTATGCGTAATTGCTGCGAACGCCTGCGTACTTCAGCGAAATATTTGTTGAAAGCTAGCTCGCGCCCTGCCTGTTTTCTTGACTCCGTCCCTGTGTCTTTGCGCCATTTTTATTTCTGTCAAGTCTTACCAACAAGCCCGGATTTCCGTTCTTCTGGGATATGCTTTTATATATGTTGCTTCCCATATTGCAGTAAGGTACAGAGGGTTAGCCCCAGGATTGACTGTGAGCTGCAAACTAGGGCCATCACTGCAGTGAAGGCTGTCAACAGAATGTTGAAGGTTCCCGAAACATACTGCACACAAATGTTTTCCGCAGTTCATTTTTTCCCACACTTGCACACTCTGGAATAGGCTTCCCAATACCATTCTTCAATGTAAAACATGTTTTTAGTTTTGCTTTTAACATGAAACTTATCGTAGGTACGTATTTTTTTCCTTACTTGTAGCCAGCTCAGCACTTGGTGTTTTTCCTTTTGCATTATGTGTCAACTTTTTATACCACGACGCCTCTGCCTCTTTTATTTTCGTGCTGCCGGTTCGATGTTGCTTTATTGTATTGTTTGGTGTCCTTATTCTGTGTATGCTTCCTCTTTGGCAGCTCATTTTGATCAAGCATATGTTTTTCCGATATATTCCCCCCGCAGTAATGTCCTTATAGTGTTTCGGGTACTTATACGAGTAAGTTAATAAATGTACCCGTATGGCTGCGTTCGGGTGGATGTCAATGAGTAATTACTCCCTTATTATAAATTAATAAACAGTTGAAACCTTTGCAATGGCCTGGAGAATGTTACACACTTTCTGATCTATCGCTCAGGAAGCAGCAGGTCGTCCAGTATAGACTTTGCCAGAAATGAATCAGACTTTTTTTGTGTGCGTGTGCGCGCGCGCTGGACTGCGACGCTCACGTCGTACGCCGTGAAGTGTACAGATGTCGCTAGAAAGTTTTCTGTCGATGTGCAGCCCGAATAAATTTTACATCCTTGCCGTATAGGGCACATTGTAAGCGAAAACGTTTTACATAACCTCCACTGTGCATATTTTACAGCAAAAGCGGTCAGAATTCAGGTTTAGCCATATATAGCCCTGCATTCTACCCGTAGAATAGACAGTTTCAGCGTTTAGAGCGTAATTACAGAATGAATTCATTTAATTTAACAAAAATAAAAATTAAGTTCGTTGAATTTCGTTCAATTAAATCAATTAAACGGCCACTACCTGCCAACCGAAGCAGGCGGCAAGGTAGAGAGGGGGAAATATCTCTCCCAGGCGATGGGTGGTCGACTAAGCTTTCTATTACGGTCGACGATGCAGATTCGAAGAGCAAATGGCTAAACACTAGCTTTAAGAGCTTTAGCTGGTTAATGCTCTAAGCCGGTAAGCTTAGCTTTACAAATTTATTTCATCTCTCTGCGCGCATTCTGCGAATGGCGTATATTAACCTTATGACTTTTACAGCAGTAAATTTAAGTGTGGGCGCCGAAAAGACTTCCCCTTGTCGGTAAAAACTGCAAGCAAAAACTTCTAGGAATACCCCTACTGTTTATGATCCCAATTAAACAAACGCAGGCAGTAATCTTCTTGCCTGCGTTTTTTTTTTGTTTTTTACATTGAATCATGCAATAATTAGATAAGATTAACTAGGTACTTTTAAACCACAGGAGATGACTGAATGTGTCCATTAGTATAAATATGGAAGTCGTCAGGAGAAACCATCAAAGGTTTCATCATCGCTTCATCGTTAATGAAGCCGCCGAAATCCTTAGGCGACGCGGTAAGTGCACGTGCTTTGGACATACTGCGCTTTACTGCAGTCAAGTACAACGCAAGACTATAATGGCTAATTCCTCTTTATTAAACGAAATCTGTATATTTCTGCTACCGAATAGCGAAAACTCGCTGACACCACTGCACAGTGGCGGACTTCTTTCGAAATGGCCGCTCGTGCCGCGCCGTGTGTCGTCGTCTCGAATGCTGGCGGCTACGAGCTCACTAGGTGCATTCTGCGCCATGTCTCATGAAAGCCGTGCAACCTGCTTGATAGGTAGTTTTGTAGGTGAGCTCTCGCCGAGATTTTCTTTTTTTTCTGTATGCTTAGACGTGAGTTCATAATTCATGACTTTTTTTTTCTTGTTTCAACTCATGTGTACAAAGATGAAGTCGTGTGAATCGAACGGCAAGAAGTATTTGGTTGCGACGAGTGATGACCTGGACCTTGAATGTCCACTCAACTGCCCGGTGAACGATCGCTGGCATAAAAAAAAAATCCTGGCCGCGACAGCCATATTATGAAATAGCAAAGTGAAAGCAAATTTGCCGATGTAGTGAAGTTTTATCAACTTTTATCAATTCCGCGGAATAAATAAGTGGATAGAAGTTTCCTCGCTTGCAGCCTAGAGGCACGAAGAGCCGTCTTTCTCCAGTCATGCTATATATGAGTATTTCGCGTACGTAAGGGGTACGTGAAACTATAGATGCCTACTTCGACATCGAGCTAATAGCGAGGGGGAGGTAATTACAGAACAAAAAGGTACTGACATTTTTTTTTGTTCACAGTGCACCAGCTACCAAAGTCTGTGCTTCTCCAATTTTTAACACAGAAAGGTTCCAGGTGTGTGTGTATAATTACTCATGCGATACAAGCGTGCCCCTAAAAATAAATTTATTAGCACAAAATTGGTTATTGTCTATCCCTGCCACGTTTCATTGAAGCTCAGTCCAGCTATACATTTACATAAAAATTATATGTCACTATTATGCGGAGCAGTTACTTGGCAAAATAATTTGAGTTTGGCTAATTTATTTTGGTTGTTTTGGTTGCAGCTTCCGGGACTATTTTGTCGACTGGCAAGTATATGACTTAAACAAAAGCTTATTCCAGCCTTTACACAGGCTCAATTGCAGCCAAGAAAGTTCATAACTATAACTCTTTTCCTCTTCCTACTATTTAACCATGGTACAGTCTCTTAATTATTCTGTACGACTGTGCAGCTGTTCCACAGGCAGTATGAACTACAAACGCTACTTGGGTCCGTATTTTGTAGCAATTGTTGCCCTGTTTAATTATTTTGCCCCTTTATCATCCGTGGCGGCCGCCCGTGATGCCCTGGCTGAAGCACTGCTACTTGCTCAATCTGTTCTTAAGGCGGGACGTGGCAATTAAAACTATTTACATTATTTGCGCATGATATGTAACCAAATTTGGCGCATATATATAACTTCTTATGCAGATTTTAGAATTGCCTTACATTTCCAACCTTCTTTTTATTTGTTGACTAATCACAATTAACAACTCCGTAAAGTCACATCGGGCCCGTTAAATAATTATGGAGAAATAGCACAAGTTTTTACGTCACCATGTTCACAAAGCCCTGTTTTGTGTAATAACATCCCTGTGTGTGTTCTGTGAAGCCCTTTTCTGTGTTCTGTGTAGTTATTTTTTAAACGCCCAATACTTATGAAATTAAAATTTAAACTCCAGCACGCATATCTACATGGAAACGTATCTTAAAAAACAAATAAAAAACTATTTCACGCGTACATATAAAAATCGAGAGCTTTGCTGCACTCGTCAAAGTCTCGGGATTCATGCACAAAATAAGCAGAATCCCAGAAAAAGCCAAGCTGAGAAAATTATCCTTTAAGTTTATTTCCTCGTTTGCTTCATTAATCACCTCATTTTGTTTAGGTTTTGTTTAGAGAAAAGCGGCATTGCCACAAGCCGAAACACTGATTACACACAGTCATACTAAGATGATGGAGCCCCGTCGTTGGAAAGCCGTGGAATCCGCAATGCACCGGGGCCATCAGAAACGCGATTCGCTCACAATTTTCGACGACCACACAAAAATAAAACGTTTTCTTTTTTCTACATTTCTACTGTGCATTTCAACGTATTTTTTTTGCTGTGATACAATTAAATGACTCCGAGGATGACGAAAGAAATGAATTGAAAAATCCAAAATGAGGATCAAATTGGTCGTTTTATTAGCCACGACCCTCTTTAAGGAGCGACTGGCCAATACTAATTGGTGAAACGAGGAATCACGAAAACAATTACCATAAAAAAATGGCCCTGCTCTTGTTCGCGCATTTGAACCAGTTACGAAATGCAGGTCATTTTAAAATATCGTTTATTTACATGTAGTGTACAAATGCCGATGAAATGCTGCTCGCCGGCGTTAAATTGACGCTTCGTGATGTCTTGAGCGCCTCTTCCCGCCTGAAAAGGAATGAACAGGTTCAAATTAACAGGAGTCAAACTGCCATATTTCCACGGTAAGTTTGCAAGTACAAGCTATGACATACTGAGAAAAGACAGGACAAACAGTCAAAGGAAGGTGCACACAGATAAAAGCATAATAAAAGCAGAAAGAAACAAATGAAGCCAGCTGCAACCTGTGATATATTTGCGAGGGTGTTCCTTAGCTTGAGATCTCAAGGAAGCTTTTTTATCTTGATGTTTTTATACAATCTGCTTTTTTTTTTCTCGCATATAGCTGACGGTTTCCATATTCTGGTCAAATCTACCTATTACCTTTTCTATTCTCTTATTTTTGCTACTCGGTTCTCTCCCGACGACGCTTGCAGTAAGCGAAAACTTTATATGACCAAAACAAATCCATTTCGAATAGCGCCCAACCACGGTGTGACAAAGTAAAGGTTTTGGACGACACGCAGCAGTAACGCAGCTAAAGCATATCTTTCATTTCTGCTGCAAGTGACACAATGTTTCTGGTCATAACCGACAAAGGAGCCGCGTTTCATCGTAAGCTTAGTGTCTGACAATTCCTACCTTTAGGTTCTCTGCTGTTCAGAATTTCAGAATGCAAGGCACTGCTAAGCGAAACATCATGCACAGGCTGCACATGCCCAGGATTAACTATGGATGTCTTTTCTGTCATAAAATTCAGTCGGAATAAAAAAGTACCTGGAGCGAAGTTTGAGACTGCAGAATCACAGGCCTAGTTGTGCACTGTTATGTTCGCCTCCTTTATACTTTTGTACCATGCAGTCAAAGAACCTTGTTTGTCTGGCAGTGTCGTTGGCTATCTGGCAAGAAACCTGTGGTTGCGTTGTAAAGGTGCAGGACGGAATTAGGGGGCAAAAGGGGGCGTCTCGCACTTACACATCGTTTATCCCTTCAGGCCGTATCCTCCGTATTTCAGTCCTCCCCCGTATCCGAGTCCACCACCATAGCCCAGTCCACCGCCGTATCCGAGGCCACCTCCGTATCCAAGACCGCCTCCGTATCCGAGGCCACCTCCGTATCCAAGACCACCTCCGTAGCCGAGCCCTCCGCCATAGCCGAGCCCGCCGCCGACTCCTCCGATGCCGGAGTGGGCCACGATGGCACCGCCGCTGTTCACCTTGTTCACGTGGTGCACGGTGCGCACCACGAAGGCGGGACCAGCAACCGCCTTGGAGAAACCGGGACCTCCTCTGATGAGGGCCACGCTGCTGCCTACACCTACACCGCCGACGCCGCCGCCGTAACCGAGACCACCGAGCCCTCCACCGTAGCCGAGTCCTCCGTAGCCGAGGCCTCCTCCGTAGCCACCTCCGTAGCCACCACCATAACCGCCGTAACCACCGAAGCCACCCAAGCCACCGGCAGAGACGTAAGCCACCGTGGCCAAGCACAGAGAAGCAACCTGAAAGAGAACGGCAAAAGTAAGCTTAGCAATTAAAATTGAAAATTCATTCGAGAGACGCCGTTGGACCTTCAAGCAGCTTCGTAGAGGGCATCATTAACGAAGAGAATTGTGCTCGAGGAGCATTTCAACGGCAACTTCGCCTCCTCAATTACTCTTTGTGGGTGCGGCAGCCGAGTCATTTTGCTACTCTTACTAAGTGTCCCACTTAGCAATTACAGATTTGGTGAAGCGATGACTACTTCACTTTGTTCGGAGCAAGCTCTACAATCTCTTAGAATGCGGTATTCGCCTGCTTAAAAACACACTTTTTCTTTCCCTGTTGATACCAAACATTCCTCTAGCGCATCATTGTTTTTATCTTCAGCACAGAATTACGTCACAATCAGTTGGTACGGTCTGTGACATTTTCGTCTTCTATTTATGAATGTTAAGATATATGGGCAGCAGATATAGCCTCTACAGATTGTGTACGGACACTAGAGAGAAGGTAGCCGCCGCGGTGGCTGAGTGGTTATGGCGCTCGGCTGATGGCCCGAAAGACGCGGATTCGATCCCGGCCGCGGCGGTCGAATTTCGATGGAGGCGAAACTCTAGAGGCCCGTGTGCTGTGCGGTGTCAGTGCACGTTAAAGAACTTCAGGTGGTCGAAATTGCCGGAGCCCTTCACTACGGCTTTTCTCATTGCCTGAGTCGCTTTGCGACGTTAAACCCCCGTAAAACAACTAGACAGAAGGTAAAGTAAGATAATTAACTTTCACCGACTGCAAGGAGGGCAGTTTGCGTCACATTTGAATTAAAAGGAGTAGTAATAAAGCACGTGAGCACGGAAAGGCTGTACAGGCAGAAAAATCCGTTCTTTCTTGTGCTTCAGATAGCAAAGCCAGAAATTCGAAGTAACAAGCTCTGAAACCCATTTTACAAAGCTATTCAGACGCAGTCGGTGCTAGCCTGAACTACTCTCTCATTAGTAATCGTAATCAGTCACCGGTAGAGCGAGGCGGCAGTCACGAACCGATCTGACGTTTAAGTTTAACGAATTCGGTATTTGAGCTTAATTTCACGCGTGACAAGTGATGAAGCTGCTCTCCCAGGCAGGGGGCGTGGTCAGGCAGGCCCTCTTTAGGAGCGCACGCTCGCACTCTTGCACGCGTGCAATTAATTGGTTCAGTCTGCTGTGGTCAGTGCAAGTGCTGCCTTAGAAGTTTCACTTGCGGGGTTCCCCTCACATTTCGATCCGCACTGCAACATACGAGGCGAATCTTTGAAGCAGGCGCGTTCTTAAATCTCCGACTGGCTGCTTCTGTCACTGCATGCCGTAATCGCAGCGGAAGCTTTGTAGGACAATTGTCAAGAGAAAGTGGCCACCAGCCGGGGCTTACTTACAAAGGCGTTCATGGCTGTTTTCAGGGGAGCTGCAGGAGCCGACTTGCTCTGGCTGAGACCAGCGTACACCTTATATATCCCTGGCGCACCGCCTTGCTCGCTCACGTTGCGTCACATCGGGATAAGCTTCCACAGAGGCGGAGCCACTGGACATTCCTAACGTGTTTTGGTTATTTTTTCTGGGCTTGTGATCAAAACGCGACTCCGGGCGTTAACCGGTAAAGCAAAGCGCCACCCTTATTTGCATGTACAAAAGAGAGATCAAAACTTTAGTGCGATCTCTGCGATAGGTGTTTCCAAGAGCTGACTGAAGAACTGCTCTTGCTTCTTAAAACCAATTGGCGGGTGGATATTACGGCTTGTGGTGCACCACCCCCATATCCGGGTTCGATTGGCGCGCTGCGGCTTCCCCGCTGAACCCGTTCTCTGCGCGGAACTCTTCCCCGCGCGGTGGGACGGCTGGGCGGCTGAGCGAGCGAGCGGAAGACGATGCGTACCCGTTTCCTCAGAGCGCTTGGTTCGGTAACGCTTACGCTTTCATTTTTTTCAGTGCTATGTGCCTTTCAGCCGTGGGGCAGGGACGCGCCTCGCCAGCTCCTCCGCTTGTTCTTTTCTTATTTCTTTTCTGTCCCCGATCGACGCGGATAGCGAGCTTTTGGTACGCTACGACAGTGCGAGGGTGCCGTCGCACGCTCCAGTTCTGGGCTTCCTTGTCCACCTGCCAACATAAATTGTAATGCCATACAAGTAAGCGCACGTGCATATTTTTTTCTTCTTGGCGCTCTAACTTTTTGCGTCAATCAGGTGAGTCTATATGGAGCGGGAGTGCCCCGTTTAGCTCTAAACACTACAAATCAACAAGGGAGCAGATATTCTATTCGTATAAGTACGTCGTATGCCCGATGCAGCGCTTGTGCTAGGCATGTTTCCTGCCACCTAAGAATGCCGCTTTTTCTAAAGTGTGTAACGCAACTTTGCCCTATGCGGACATTGTTTCTTCTGCTTGGCAAAAAAACATGTTATCTCCGTCTCAAATAACAAACTCAGGGACATGAAAAAAGCACCAAAGGGTCTCTTCTCGCTAAAAAGAGAGGAGTTACGTTTGGAAAGTGCTGCTAAGAATAACATGAAGTGTAAAAAGAAAAACCCTACCTACATTTACTGATCTCGGCCTGGTTTCTTGCTCCAGCAAGGATTTCCCGCCGAAGTATGTCTCCCTTCATAACATTGCTCTTAATTCATTAACACTAATAAAACGGTAACCATGATTAAATTGCCATAATGTGAAGTCAGTGGCTTCTCTTAAGTCTTTCAACAAATAAGGAGAAACGTATCCTGCCAGGCGTTAATTGGCACATACGTGGCATATAGCCCGAGCAGCGTGGTTCGGTTAGCAGGAATCGTGCATAGTCGATCCCAATGGCCGAAGTTAAAACCAACGCTCGGTTATTACGAAAGAGGGCTGTGCTACCGTCAAAATACGTATATTGTTATGGAACTGCGTCTCAGATAAATCGAAACAACCGTGGCGGCAGCACTCGTTTATAACGAGCAAGGAGGAGCTTCCCACCAGCGTGCAGACCGAAGAGCGTCTCTCAGCTCCCGTGATCTCCTCCGAAAGGAAGTGTCAACCGCCGGCGAAGCGCGGCCAGATAGGCTGCAAGGTCAATCGGCGCGTGCGTGCGTGCGTGCCGGCTGCGAAAGATGTTTAAAGGTGAAGCAGAAGCGTGGTAAGAGTGAGATGGGGGCAGTGTTGAAAGCAAAACTATGCGGCACAATGCCGGTGGTCAACCAATGGCAGTAATATGAAAAGTTAAAATACATGTCACGAGTTTCTGCTAGCCCATCCGGTCACATAGCGTGCGTCGCTTACCCGATTGGATACCCGCCTTCTAAGCGGCTGCCACGTGCAGGCAGCGATCAGACGGTGACCTGTCTGCGTCACGCGTGTGCAGAGCGGTCGAGCAGCGCTGTGAAAACTGAAATCAGAGAGTAGCTGATGGTTTCTGGCAAAGTGCTAGTTCCCACCTGGTTTTTAGGTCTACGCGGCTTTGCCTCCACGCAAACGTTGCTCAAGTATCAAGACCCTGCCGCGAGGTGTCGCTTTATTTGGAGTCCAATTTTCTTCTCGAGTGCTTTACACAAGGGTTCGCATACTGTGCGTTCTGCGCGCACATGGGCGGCAGTCGCTTCTTCGCTGCAGGTGCTGTCGAGGACTGAAGACAAGGACACCAACCTACCACAGTTGCCGCGAACGCCTCAATCACTATCGCTATTATTGCAGCCCTAAAGCGCCTCGTCCACAGGAAGGGACTCGGCCAGGAGCACATGACCAAACTAGAGAACTTAGAAAGTGGCTTGACATAACTTTCTCTGAAGAAACGGACGTTCACAACGAACTTTTTAAAGAAAAAAAAGGTGGCAGAGACACAAAAAACAGCTTACGTGTGAGAAGGTGTAAGCCCGCCCGCTCACTTTGTGAACGCAGTCGCCACGCGGCGTGATGCAACCCTAAGCCCCCCACGCAGTTGGCAGTTCTACCTCTGCATGGCTTTACGTAGCCGCCGCCACGACTCCGTCGCACCCTTCGTGAAGGCAGTCGCCGCCTTACCGCGGCCCGTGCTCCGCCTTAAGAGTATTACGCAATAAATAATGGGTTAATGCCCATATACGCAGAATTGGGCTTTTTTACTTAACATTCATAGAACCCTGGGAGTCCTCATACCACTCCTGGTGCAGTGGTGCAGCGGTTAAGTGATGCGCCACTGTCCTGTGATGGCAGGTGCTGCCACCCAGGTTGCTCCCATGTTGCGACCCAGGTTGCTCTTCCCGGGCAACCTCGCGCGACCAGTAATTAACCGCCACCTGCCAGGTTGCATGTGGACGCCACCTTTTATCGGTACCATCGAGTGTCAACACACACACGCACGCACACACCCCCCGCTGCGCCCTTTCGGGCTCTAACCAGCGTGTCTCTACAGATGTACAGGTTCAACCCTGCTGTTCCTTCATTCGAAGAGAAAACTTCAGGGTATAATTGCGGCTTTGGTCAAGTCCGTTTATTTTTCGTTACTGCGTACCGCACCCTCCGGTTAAGCCGACGGCGACGACGCCGGACGACTACTACGCGCAAGCCAGGGACAGGCTCCTAACAGCTATCGCTGTAAAAGGAGGAGAGGGCGCGATTTCGTGCACTCTTAAGGCGAAGCTTAAGCATCCTCCTAATTTTTTTATTCGACGCGGGTGTCACTTGGCACAAGTTTAGAGGAGGTGTGGGGATGACAGGCGACGTGTTCGCTGAGTGGTTTGTTGAGTTCGATCATAGCATGGCGTAAAAAAAAAATAAAATAGGGAGGTCCTTCTAGTGCTCGAAAACCATGCGGCGCACCACGTGTTTCCTTCCTTCACTGCAGTGACCCCGCTCTGCTGCTACCGAACGCGACGAGGAAGACCAGCCACTACTTGACTTTTTTCTTTTTTGGATTAAAGTGCACCCACACTGACAGGCTTCAAACCCGGCTTAACCGGGTCTCATCACACAACCCGTCATACTCAATCACACCAGCATCCAGCTCTCACTTTGCCCGCACATCAAAGTTCCGGAAGATACACGCTTGCATCGAGGAAAGGCGGCCAGGCAGGAGGTCGATCCTGCGCAGCATATACCCCCGCACCAAAGCACACTGCTATCTCAATAGAGACTTCGATGAACGTGGTGGCTCTGCGCGGACATGGGAATAATTCGCGGGCTCAAGGTATTCTGTCGGCGGCGCGTCACCAGCGCATACTGATAGCAGCTGACTGACCAGGTGCCGCGACGTCCAAGTTCGAATTTATCTGCTCCCCGTCGAGAAATGATAAGGTCCCGTGGATGGAAATGAATGGGAAGTGCATCAAGAACTGCTTCTGTACGGCAGAGTTTAGGGCCCGAAAACCTGGGTGTCGAACCGGACTTTTTAGGGTTCTGATCCGGTTCGGGTTCATGCTCTTCGGGTTGAGTTCCACGTTCGGCTCCGGACCGACATTCCGTTCCAGTTCAAACCGGTTCAAACCAGTTCAAACGGGTTCCAACGGTTTTCGCATCAATGAAATGAATAAAGTAGGATGAATTTTCGAGTCAACCCTCTTGATGCTGTTTCCTTTTCTGTGTGATGTTTGTGCGTAAACTCATTTTTTTTTATTCAGAAAATTCAGACAATACATTGTCTTGGTGCAGAGGGCAAAAGGCGAAAGTGAAGTTAGCCTGACTAGGTCCTAAGCACCACTCGAACCCAACACCAAGGAGCACTTCCATACATACATACAAAAAATTTACTACCATAATGTGAATGTTTGCAACATTCAGCTGTGTACAGCTGTTGCCTGAATTGTTTCATCGTTTACTGAGCTCTGGCAGCTAAGACTCGGCAGCGATCCGTCAAGTTGAACATATGGGAATTAACCCATTACGCGATCGCGTCATGTATACCCTTAAGCCGAAGTTTAATTAAGTGTCCCCTCCAATTTGTGCAGCGGCCTGTTGCAAATGCGTATTACAGAAGCATGTAGTTTGTTTCGTGGACCCCCCGCCACTCTCCTCTCTCACTCTTTTTTTTTATCTCTTAGCTAGGGTCCATGGTAAAGAGAGGGCAGGAAGGCGGGATTCCCGACAGCCCAAAACAAAGTGAACAAGGCCTGAGGAGAGGCCTCAGTCTGCTAGCCAACGTTTAGAAGGTACCAACGCAATGCGCGCTGTCTGTTTTAGCAATGGTTATTGTTCCGCCTCTGAGTTTCTGTTCCACGGCTGCCTGCTTATATTAGACTTTGAGTTGCAATAATACGTGCTACCCATATCAGACAGTTATTAGGTACCTAATAGGATTGTCACGATGTACGTTTATTTTTTTTTTATTACAGACGGAAATTAAGTGACGAATTATGCCTGCCCTACAGACATTGCTCATTGCCAGCGGCAGAGTGCGTTCTGTTTTGTTTGTGTCGGACGAAACACTTAGTGTGTATTTTGTCCTGTGTACTGACCTGGTGTTCTCTGCACTTACTCAGAAGAGAAACAATGCTTTCCACTCTTGTTAAGTACGTACGGTCTTTGTTACTGCAGCTGCTCTCGATGTTTCAATAAAACTTCACTCCGACCGAGAACAGTTACATGAGGAAGCGATATAAGGCAGGAACGGCGTCCTAACGTAACAAAAACTCTTCAGGGGACAAGTTGTCCAGCACTAGTCCAACCATCCATGAGCTTTTTTTTTTCACGATGTTGTTGCGACGTTTTCATGACGCTTCTCTTTACGGTGCACAACATGTGCAGATTCGAACATAGCAACACGATACTTAGGTGGGGTCGTAGATTACTTACGGCATTTCCACGCGCCCTCACAGCTTGTTTTGTGCATATATTGCTGAAAACAGTCCTTTGCGAGCGAGGAACATCTTTGACTGCATACGTATGTATATAGACTGCGCCACTTCGAGCAGCACGCGCCAGAAAATATAAAAAAAAACGAATATAGTGATTTCCGTTTCATGCGTGTGCGCATCAGGCCTTTAGAAACATGTGGGTCTACTTGCGCGCAAGTGTTGTTTCTAGAACGAACGCGCCAGTTGAGGAATGGTGCCGCTTTGTTTGCTCCGCAGTGCGTCGCTCAAGTGCTCTGCACAAGGGTGACGGAGACAACACAGCGCTGTCACCATTGGGGCAAACACGGGAGTTTTCCTCGCTGCAACGCATGCTTTGCGTGTCCGAGTGTTGCAAGGGAGGACGCGAGAAGCCAGCCACAGCCCTCTTTGTGTGCTGCGCAGAGCCGCCTCCCATCGCTCCTGTGATGCTATCCCAATTGAAAGAGAGGTTCGGATCGTGGGCCGCGCCTTGAAGGTCGCCGCAGCCAAACAGTGCCCGGTCATCTAAAGCGGTTCGAGGGCCCGTCGCCTTCCTGCTCACCATCCCCGTCCCCCGTTCATCACTCTCACCTGATCCACTGAAGTGGCTCAATAAATTTCTACCAAACAACTAAGCCATCCTTGTTTGTTTGTTTGTTTGTTTGTTTGTTTGTTTGCTTGTTTGATTGATTGATTGATTGATTGATTGATTGATTGATTGATTGATTGATTGATTGATTAAGTGAGTGAGTGAGTGAGTGAGCGAGCAAGCACTTATCTTGCTTATTTCTTCATTCGAGAGGCGTGCTTTATAAACCGTCTGAATGCCCAATTACGGGACTAATTTTCTTTAATTCAAATTAATCCGCAACATTTAGCCATTTTCGCATGAAAATCTGCGCAGTTTCCACAGATACTGATGCTGTCTGCCGTGTATAGTCGTTCTGCGTCATGGGCATGGCCATGCGCATGGTCATGAAGTCCATTCTGCACGCGCTCGGCTTTTTGTGTATTTGTCGCTGTGGGTACCTACTGGGACAGGCTTTTTTAATAATTTAACCGACATGATGACTTCAAGTAAAACTCTCAAAGTTCTCGACTGGCTCAGCGTCTCTCGAAACATGTGCGCTTGGCATCGAATGGGACGAAAACGTGACAGTTTTAGACCGAACAGCATTTCTAGAGAACTATACCGGAAGACTGATAAATTCCTGCGTGGTTAATTATCATTTCTAATATGCAGTGACCGTACTCCGAACGTTATAGCAAAATGTCTTTGTATTTATTTCCTTCATTGGCATTATTACTATGTCACAGCATTCGGATTTGATCTGACGTGGACAGTGCATTCCTCCGTGGCTCAGAATTTTTTTAAGGCCATGCATTATTACGTTTGACCCACTGACTTCAGAAATATAGTGCAACTCAAGTCAAGTTCAGCTGAGAAAGACAAGAGATACACGGGCGCTAGCTTTCAACAGTTTATTGCGAACCACGGATCATAGCGAAACATCACGAATGTCGTGTAGCCATGTCACACCAACTCGTCCAAACAGCCACATTACTAGTGGGCCCATTGACGACTCTACAAAAACTACTATGCAGCACATATCTGTTAAACTCTTTCCTTGCCGCGTCATCGGCTATGGGTCATGTATGAACACCGCTTTAAACAAGCCATCAAAAATTCAATTCGGCGCTTGCGGACAAGCTGCGCTATTTAGTTTGCTTCTATAACACCATGTCTTTGGTTTCAATATTCTTTTTTATTTTCTAACGCGAGGACGCGAAGTGAAAAGTGAAACTTTCCGCCTGTCGCCGATCATGGCGTTCGTTTAACAGCGTGCTCTTCAAAGGTGAAAGGCTACACCGAGCACTTTGAGAGAGTAATTTTATTCGGTGCTTTAGGGTTGTTGTAACATACTACCAAGATATTTTACCAAATGTGGCTGCAAATTTTTTAATATGATTATGTCAAGGAAGGCCAAGCCGCATTTAAGGCTTTTTCTGTGTTCTTTTTATTTTTTATTGCAACCAACCGGGGAAAAAAATGTAAAAAGAACAAACTGCAAGATCTGCTATAAAAAACAACAAGAACAGAGTTCACAACAAAAGTAATGAGCGTCAGATCCCATATTTATTTCCACTCATATTAAGATGAAAGCTTTTAATGGCTCATACTTGCGGCCATGACCTTGTCCGGTCTCAAGTCATGTCACACCGATGACTCTATAAGAAAAAAATATTTGTGCATGGCGGCATTCAAACCACCATTCTTCCGTTCCGCAAAAGAGCGTGCTAACGACTACGCTACTTCCTGCGAACGCATACGTAGTTTTCCTTGTATTTTTCTTTCTTTTTTTCTGCCCACACTAATGCCTCCCAAACGCCCTTCAGTTTTTCCAGCATTTAAGATTCACAAACAATTGTGTACTACTTAATCATCATCTTAACCACATATCAGTGACACAAGCAGGATCACCGCGCTAAATGCTTTCGCCTCACCGCACTTTAGGTCAACAAAGTTCCCCCCTGAATTTTTTTGCTAACTTGAAAGCCCACAGAAAGAGCAGTGTATTATGTACGCAGCTTAAAATCGCAAGAATGGTAGCTAAGAACATTTGCAACATTTTGTATAATTTAATTTTTTTGTAATCAATTTCTGGCTCAGTGCAGCGGCTAATTTCTGTTTTGCTTGTATTCTTTTTAGTGTTATCAGCGTATTTAACCAATAAATTTAAAAAACATTTTGCACACACAACTCTGTCATTTTCTTCGTTCGGAAGTATAATTAATAAGCTACAGTTTGATGCATTACAATTCGCAGTGCATGCAGTACTTCTTGAAATATTTTTTATTTTAAAACACTCAAAATCGGTCTACTTTTTTTTTCGCAGTAATGAAAGAGTTAAAGAAAAAAATGGTACGGTATGGAGAAACAAAAATTCAACAGTGTTTTGGCACTGTATGCTGGAACAATCTGCTGTGCTCTTAACCCAGAACAGCAGCTTGCGCTCGTTCGTTTTCCATCCTGACGTTAAGACCGCAGAACGTGCACGAGAAGAGAAGCACACACAACGAGCACTGCGTGTCCCATGTACGTTCTGCGCTGTTAACATCAGGAGTGTTATTTAAGTCCCAGTGCTATAACTATTTAGCTACAGTTAATTAGCCAGTTTTAATCGCCGCAGGTATTTTAATATTAGGCTTCAGTTGGAATATTTTAGAGCGCCTAAAGAAGATCGACACGAAAAAAAAGTTCATCTTAAGACAGCGTAATTCTCAGAGGTTTATTTTTTCCGTGAAGGAAGTGTGGAAAAGGTTCCGGGAAAAGCACAAGATTTCAGGCCCCTTCTCGAGAAAATGAGGGCTTCTGCGGGGCTATCTAGGGCGCGCCATAAAAGAGGCCCGCAAGCGAGCACCACCGGACTCGGAATGCTTGAAGCAGGCGCTCCGGCCCCGTGCAGTGTGGCCTCCCCGTGCTTTGTCCAGGACGCTGAAAACAGATCACAATTAACCAGCGGTCACAATATTTGTGCTATGGATTTTTTCTTCTGACTTCTTATAACCTCTAATTAAAGATTTTCACCTGTCTAGAGGAGTTCAGATGGGGATGACGGTCGTGTTTGAATTAATCACAGAATCGTGAAAGTTTTACTTCCATCTCTCGACCGCAAGCAATATTGCTCACCTCAGCATTTTCAATCCTCCTTTATTGTAGCAGTTCGTTTCTTTGTGTTATATTTAAGTCTTTTTTTCGGTTGTTTATTTCATAACGCGGTTTTCGTTTTTTTTTGCAATTAATATTGCTTTATGCGAGTCAATTGCCAATTTTTGTCGGTGGAGTCCCCGGGTCGATAGCCTTGTGCATACTGGAATATTTCTGTGCTTACTGTATTAACCGCATTCATTCATTCATTCATTCATTCATTCATTCATTCATTCATTCATTCATTCATTCATTCATTCATTCATTCATTCATTCATTCATTCATTCATTCATTCATTCATTCATTCGGTTATAAAATATGCTATTTGTTTGCTATCAAATCTCATTTAGAGTGTACTGGGGCGTTTTTTGTGACCACAAGTAGTGTATTAACCGGTAATTAACGCACAACTGGTCTTGCTTAGAGCTGTTTTCGTTAAAGTAAATGCTATTGGCAATTAAAAAAAAGTAACAGAAATGAAATGGAGAGCCGTCAGACAAAAACGCTAGTGTTTAAGCTTACTGCTAAAAATGGGGTTGTCGTGTTTCGTGTTAGCGTTAAGTTGTTGCAGAAGTTTGAGCGAAAGGTTTGAGCTAGACATCACGTGGTCTGCATTTTACGGCGGCGGTGGAACTGTCACTGAACCGTCTCGGTAGCCAGAACATGAACCTTTGTCGTGGCGCTTGTGCATAGTTACACGGCCTTGTGGACAGTGGGGAAACCTACTCAACCTTGTAACTTCCCTGAACGGCTGATGACAGCGAACAAGCAGCGCTTCGCTAGCAAACAGCAAGGTGGAGCCTTCCGACAGGCAGACGCGTGTAAAGCTAGTGGACAATGCGTGAAAGCACACAACTGCGTTAATCCAAGGTTATTAGCGCCTTTTCGCGTACCTGGCTTCCGTACTTTGTTAATTATCTCCTTTGAGTCTACCTCCAGGTCAACAGCCAGCTAGCTGCGGCGTGCATGTCAGGGATACTGAATTTTTTTAGGGTAAAACCAAATGTCTAAAATTGAATTCTTTGTAGTTTCATCGTTTTTTTCTTTCAGTTTGAACTGAAAAGCCTACACCCTAGATATGCCATATATGCTGCAAGATTTAAACGTTCATGACAGTACGGTATGGCGCATGCATTCAGCTGAAAGGAACAGCTGGATGGGCTGTTGTAGATCCGACGTGCTTTTATTGCGCTCTAACGCATCTCAGAAAGACATTTCACGCATACGGTGAGTTAGTCTTGGCTTAGACATTGCACACATTGTCTGGAAGCCCTTCATAATTTTTACTTTGCTGAGCTCAAAGAGTTCACATTAAAGCTTATTTCACATCGATGTATCTTAAATGAGAGATAGGAATTGTTACGTAACTTGTTGCGGAAAAAACTTAGTCGCACAGCGCTGGCACGGCGTATACTGGTTTATATGCTTTATTTCATTTACTAGCGCTAGGTTTTGTATAGACTACACTTATATCGGCTGTCTGCGATTAATCTGAATTTGACGTCTATATTGTGCATGCATTTTTTTAATTCCTAAAGGAAAGCAAGCGCACGCGGGAAATAGAGAGAGCAAAATATTAAATGAAAGTAATGAAGTCAGATCGCACAAATTTCCTATCGCACTCAGCCACGTTTTTAAACTGGATGAACACGATTTCACGCAGCGCGATGCTGTCACTGATCGTATAGCTCTTAGAAGAATACTCTGCGCGCTCGCTGCTGTCCCTGTACTATGTTATGATCGTCTATGGC
The DNA here is from genome assembly GCF_052857255.1 of Amblyomma americanum. Classification (NCBI taxonomy): domain Eukaryota; kingdom Metazoa; phylum Arthropoda; class Arachnida; order Ixodida; family Ixodidae; genus Amblyomma; species Amblyomma americanum. Next base: position 190,180,618 of record NC_135497.1, on the reverse strand, counting down.
TCTTGTGGCACTAAACATTGAACGGAGGGAACCGCATGTACAGAAAATTGCCGAAGACATAATATCAATAAGGACTTCGGTCCCAAGAGCCAGCGATAGCACTCACTTGCAACATTTATATGCATCTCACGTTTGTTTCTTGTGCATACTGCCTGTGTTTCATGGAGACGGCTATTGGTCATCCCCAGTGCCGTGGGTCATTAGCTATGATAACGAATACGAAGTGCGGATAAGTTTTAATGTGCGACATTCCACCGCGCGCGCTACATTTGCTCATGAATACAGTAGTACGTGGCCGCCGCAGTGGCTCAGTGGTTATGGCGCTCATCTGTCGATCCCGGCCGCGGCGGCAGTCCAATTTCGGCGGAGGCTAAATTCTAGAGGTCCATGTCAGTGCAGGCTAAAGAATCCCAGGTGGTCGAAATTTCCGGAGCCCTTCACTACGGCGTCCCTCATAGCCTGAGTCGCTTTGGGACGTTCATTCCCCATAAACCAAACCATAAACCAAATACAGTAGTTAAAACTAGGTATTCTAGACAGCATTACTTGCAAAAGCAGTTCTCAAGTGCCGTGGCAACCGCGCGAAAGTGAGCGACTCACTGCAGCAGACGGCGCTGCAGGCAACAACACACCGGCCTACTCTGGCTGGACGGACGGACGGACGGATGAATGGATGGGAGTGTCCCCTTTGAAACAGGGTGGTGGCAGTTTCCACCATGCTTGGCTTTTTTATTCTTGTTCAACTGTGTTATACATTAGTCTTAAAATTCTTCATTTTCTTTATATATATTTCCAGTCCTACACTTCGAACTTTATGTGACCCCTTTGTTTTAGAGCCAACAATCTTCCAATCGTTTTTGCTAATTTCCGCCGCAAAATTATTTACCTCACTATAGTCATCTCTGAACCCTAGGGCCTCAGGAAGAGTGACTGTGCCTGCATCGACATCCGGATGGATACAATCACATTCCAAAATGAGTGTTCAAATGCTTCTATAGATTTACCACCACACAGCACATGTGTCATCTTCGTTAAATTTCTTTTTGCAGCTGCGTGTTCTAAGGCACCCGGATCTAGCTTTAAGGGGTAGGGTTGAGTTATCAAAAAACTCTTCCTTCCTGATCTGCCTTTTCCAGTATCGATACAGGTCTACACTAGGCTCCTTTTCCATCGAATTAATCCAGTTTTTACCTTCCACGTTTTCACCTCTCGTTTAATGCTCTTTCCTTCTCCGTCCTTGTGTCCTGCATACTTATTGGTTAGCTTTCTAGTTCTTTTCCGCCATTTTGAGTCAATGCTCTTTCTGTAAACGTATTTAAATACCTTAGCAGTCCACCTGTTATTGTCCAATTTCCTCAGACGTTCTTCATACAATATTTTGCTCTGAGCTTCCCGTGCTTCGAACTATGCCCAGCCAATACCCACCTGTACTGTCTCCTTTGTGGTCTTGCCGTGGGCACCTAGTGCTAATCTTCCAACAGCTTTCTGATTAACTTCTAATCTCGTCAGAACTTCTGCCCTTAAGCACAAAACCGCGTTCCCCAAAATAAGTCCAGGAACCATTATTCCTTTCCAAATACCTCTCAGTACTTCATATTTGTTGTAGCCCCATAATGTCCCTTGTTTCACTATCCCGACATCTCTTCACTCTTTCACCCTAACAGACTGTTCGTGCTTTTCCGGCACCCCGAGATATTTGTATTGGGCACTCTGGGGATTTCAAAGCCTTGTATTGTAAGCACCTGATCTGCTGTATCGTTGAAAATCATCTGACCGGAATTAGTTGCACTAAAACTGAAACCTAGAGCATCTCCTTCGTCTCCACAACAATTAACCAGAGTTTTCAAATCTTCCTCGGGAGCTGTTGCTCAACAACCTTTCTGCCTAACAGTTCGACAGATTATCACTAGGTTATTTTATTGTAGCCTTCTTTCATATAAAGCAATTGACATCATATAAAGCAATTAATAATCATATAAAGCAATTAACAACAGCGGTGACAGAGGACAAATTTTCCATTAATCCTTTGCGTACCTCGACATTTGTCGTGCTTTTTATCCCTTCCCATGCAATTTCACCTTTATTTTCTCGGTACATTTCCTGTAGGAAATGAATTACGTCATGACCGATGCCTTCATCTTTTAATATGGTCCACATGAGTTTCCTGCTCACGTTGTCGTATGCATTGCTTATGTCCAGGAAGGGTAGATACAGAGGTCTGTTCTACACCTTGGCTGTTTCTATGTACTGGGTAAGATCGAACAGGCTATCATCTAAGTGCCTACTCCTTCTGAACTCATTCTGAAGTTCTCCGAGAAGCTTATTACTTTCTACCCTGCATTTTTAATTTCACCGCCTGCATTGGCAGCTTGTATATAACAGATGTTATTGTAATCGGTCGGAAGGATTTTATGTGCATGTCTTCTCATTTCCTTTTATAAACGAAGTTCGTTTTACTCTGTTTCCAGCTATACCGTATTTGCTTATTTGTTATGACTGCCTCCGATGCTTTTAACAAAGTTTCCTTGCTCCCTGGAGCAAGTTTATTAATCAGCTTGATTAGAATTTCGTCTATCCCTGCGGATGCGCACTTAGGAATATTTGCTTCCGCCTATTCCCAGTTAAGACTGGTCAGTCCTGCTATTATGCTGTGCTGTGTTGCTCCCTCATTGAGGGAGATTAACCTAACGTCGCTCCTAAATGACTCAGCTACAACTGATGAGATGTAGTTCACAGCGTTATCTCCCTCTAAACATTTTATCTCGGCATCTTGAATCTTCGTGCTTTCTTTGATTCGTTTTACACAACCAGTTTTTATGGTTGCAGAATTTTCTTGGCCTCCCTTTAGTTGCATCGCCAACTTCAGCCAGCGAGCGACCACAGGACTGCTCTGCTCTATATTAGCTTGGACGAGGACCTGAACTTGCTGTTTCTTTCGTCGATAAGATTCCCATTTTTGGTCTATTTCCGCTTGAGATAACTGCGCCTTCATTGCTTCGCTGTGTTGCCTTGAAGCCACTCGTCGTTGCTCGATAGCCTCCTTAATTTCCATATTCCACCAGTTTCATAGCTTCCTCTTTCCTCTCCAGCGGTTTACCCCTTTTACTTGTTTTATTTTTGTACTGATGAGTTGTTCTAACTTATTATAACCTCACTTTTATCATTAGGATTTTCTCTGTCACTTCCTCAATGGCGACTGCTATTTGTGCCGTTTGTTCATCGTTTAATTTTGTGTTGTCTTTATTGCTTCTTTGCATTTCTCTTTCGATCAGGGCTCCCAACTGCAGGCTAATACGCTTGTGGTAACTTCCCATACTGTACTCCACCTCTTCGTCTATTTGCATTTTTGCGAGCTTGCTATACATGCCCTGCGACATGAGGCAGTAGTCAATGGTCGTCTGCCTGTTCGTCTGCTCGTCTGCTCCGGCGTCCGCCAGTGCCACCTATGTGCGTAAACACGGTGTTAGTCGTCTGTTGCTGTTCACGCTTCATTTATCGTGCTGTTTGAGGACTGCCTTCAATTTGAAACTATCTAGGGCGTCTAATCTTGCGAGTAAACGTAACGCACGAGGCAGCATGACGGACTACACGAGAAGCTTGCGCGATCCGGGGAACCACCTCGCTCATCTAAGTTTCTGTTCAGTGAACTGTGCGCCTTGGTGCGGGGGGTTTATGCTGCGCATGCTCAGTCGCCTGGATGGTGGCCTGTTGTTGGCGCATGTGTATGTCTCCCGCATTTTTGATGCGCAGTTGGAGGGCAGTGTACGAAGATATGAGAATGTGTGTCTGCATTGCGGAATAGTATGTGCGTACGTGAAGCATGCGGTTGCTCAGCGGTTTTGATTTCTATCCTATACAGAAAAAAAATAACTGACGCGATAGTTTATTAGTCTAGCGCAGCATCCTGTGAAGCTGACCTGTTCGCGCCAACCCGGGTCCGACTCCCTCTCGTGGATGTAATTTCTTTTCTCCGTCTTTTTTCTATCTAGACACATTTTGACCTCGGCTAGGCTGAAGGCTGAAGCAAGATTGGTGCATCCAGTATGGCTATCGCTTTGAAAGATAGGCGGCTGAACGCGGTGACATGTAAAGCGCCAAATGCGACGGTACGTCCAGCAGCCAAAACTGGCCAACACCAGAGTGCGGTCACCGCCATCTATGAAGCGTTATAGAATGTGCAACGCCTTTCATGCGATGCATTTCGTGCTCATACCTACTCTCAACGAGGAGGCAGAGTAAGAATTTTTATTGATTAAGGAACCTCCAGTCTCTTCTCCCTCCTTCACAGCCAAGAAGTGGCGTCTACGTAACCGTTCTCCTGCTACTAATGAGAGGGCCCGCTCCAAGGTCCGCACATATCGGTCACGTGACAGCAGATGCTACACTCACTGGTCGTCGGACTAACCGGTAACGCTTTGTTCACATTGGCCTGAAGGTTATCAGGAGGCGACGGGTGCATGCTAAGGGCTGCTACTGTACTGGGACCCGCAAACACCGCGCAAAACTGTCCTGATACAGGCAGCGCTGTAAATATAGCGAGAGTGGAGGGTACATACTCGTCGTACTGGTGAATTGCAATTCGGCAAACAAATTCTTCCAGGCAAGTACTGGGCGTTCAGCCCACCAAGCAGAGATGCGGATCCTTATATGGCGCATGTTTACGTGCTTCCCAGCGCATCAAAGAGAGAATTACGGCCTCCGTACTGGATGTTTCGCCGGCAGCTGTGAGCATTTGTTTTTTAATTTAGGAGTTATCGGTTGTGCTGATGCGGAGAAAATGCGATAGCAGTCTTTTATTCACCAATATGCCCCAGTTATGACACTGTTCCAATTCTGAGTTCATTGTTTTTCACTCCCTTCATACCCAATAATTCTGGACAACAGCATTTTTGAACGGAAAAGAGTTTATGAACGCAATTTTTTCATATATCCGCAGACCTCCCGTCGGCATGCTTGTATTTTTTTTCTAATAACGTTTTTTGCTATTCTTATAAGCTTTCTCCATTGGTTTTCTATAGGAGTCTTAACTGCTCCATGCGAGCATTAGAAACACGGTAAAAGAAAGATTTTTATACACATCCGAGGAATGGACCATTACCTTTAGTACTTCCATAACAGTACCTTACAATTTTCCAATAGTCAAATTTTTCCTCCAAGAATGTTGGACATGATTCTGGTTCCGGCTACGCAAAGTGTGTCACACTGTTAGATCGCGGCGACTCCTCAAACCACTAACAGGGAAGTGGCGCAGCGGTTAGGCGATGCACCACTGCACCGGCAGGGCAGGTGATGCAGCCACCGATGGAGAGCTTGTGGGACACGGGTTTGCTCTTCACGAGGAATGCGAGCAAGAATTGCTCCCGCAAGCCTCGTGTTTGCACAGGTGGCTCTATGAAAGTAACTGTAGCTGGGCGTGCTGGTGCATATTCAGAAAAGACATAGGAGAGCAAAAATACGAGCATGAACGTAGTGAGGGACAACGCTCGTGCCTGTTCCCCAATACGTCAGTGTTCGTATTTTTTGCGCTCCTGGCTCTACGGGAGGCTGTCTATTTTGCACGTGGGCCCGCTGTTGTCGGAATCATTTTCTTCTTAGCCTTCATTTTTACTGAATCATTCTTCCTCTGGCGTCTCTCTCTTCATGCCTACAAGTGTAGAGGGGAAGGGGGTAGGCTGGCAGGTGGCAGGTAGAGAGAGAGAGAGAGAGAGAGAGAAATCCCCTGAACGCAATCTGGCCCGTGGAGGCTTCACAGAGACACAGAACGCCGCCGGATAGCTTACGCCTTCATAGCCCTCCTCATTCTGTCGCATTAAAATAGCCTTTTAAAGTTAGAAGACGGCTCTTTTCGGCATAGCCCTGTCAGCGGTGTAGTGCATCAGAATTACGCTAAGACATGCTAACTAGCAGGCTGGTTGACTAATACTGAATAGTTAACTTTTTAACCATTATTGCTGCGCCCTTTAGTTAATGAGAGGCTTGCAGCCCACCGTAAGTAAAATCCATATAAGTTTTTAGAATTACAAAAGCGCCATTCTCGTCGCCGCTGCAGCGCAAGGAACCTTGGGGCGGCACACTGGCGAAAGCGAAACTGCGCAGCCAGAAAGGGCGCTGGCCGCGCTTACGAGTGCGCGTCACACATCGGGGTGTCTGTTCATTTCGTGTTCATTTCGCAGCGCCCAGCTGGGAGCGGCGAGCGGTCAGAGAGCACGTGACAGGCGCTCGGATGTGTGACACGGCATTTTAGAAATTCTCAAAGCTGGTATAGATAATACTTACGGTGGACTACAGACCTCTCAATAAATAAGCACCTTAAGAGCAGCGGTTAAAAAGTTAACTATTCATTATTAGTTAACCAGCCTCCCAGTTAGCTCGTCTTAGCTGCATTCTGACAATGCTATGCCGAAAAAAGCGCTCCTCTAATACAAAAAGACTGTTTTTAAAAATAGGTGACAGTGTTTTGTGAAACACCCTGTTTAAAGGTAAAATCAATATAGCAAATGCAGATAAATAATAAATATAAGCAAATTCTAAGTTTTTTTTATTCCTTCTTTGATGATCTTGAACAGACATTAAAGGGATCATATGCACACTACACTGTATACATGACCCCATGATTCAGTACTACTGTATGCCATTGTACTGTTAGATGTATGATGACGTGTGATTCATTTCAATATATACATGCATAATTTGCAATCGCAACATTTTTCTTGCAGAACTCATGGTACAGTTCTTTGTTCCCACATAATTTGTATCTATAACTCCGTCGTTCTCGTCAGCAATAAGTAAATAAGTGTTTCATTTCACGTTTTGTTTTCTCTTTTTTTTGCATTGAAAAACTGCGCGGATGTTTGTGAAAATTTATACTGTTTACTCCAACTGCTGCTGGCGGCTGCCTTCTGCTGTTACCGGCAGAAAGGCAGCCGGGAGCGTGGTTCCTGTCAAGCCAACAGCCTTGTTGGCTTTTTGGTCGCTCTCCCAGCTTCACTTTCTTTGTCGAAAATTGATTGATTGATTGATTGATTAATTGATTGATTGATTGATTGAATGACTGACTGACTGTTTAAGTAACACAACTTCCAATAGAAGGAAATATGCTCCTTGTCTGAGCGCTAATAAAATGTTTCTCCTTATGTTGTTCCGACATGATGTAAACTAAAGATGTGAATGTGGGAAGTACCAATGTTCACTGCACCCTAACAGCGTTTCATTGTTGATCTTTATCATTGAATGATCTCCACCCCACCGATATCCATCCCGACAGACCGAACACACCTGGAACGCGTGACACAGTTGGAAAGTAAACGAAATTAAAAACAAATGCTTCACCCGAGACACCGATAACAAGCGATGATTCAACCCTTACAAAAATTTCTTTAGACAGTCTATAGACTGTCTGTAGGCTTCTGTCTACGCAGTTTATAGACTCTCTATAGACAAACACTAGAGAACAGTCCAAAGACAATACAAATACTATAGAACGTCTATAGACAAGCTATAGATTTATGGTCATACGCTTTTAGTAGACTTTTGCCAATAGACAGTCTGTAGACTATGAATAGACAAAAAGAAATATCTGTTGGAAGGCAATAGGGTCTATAAGAAGTCTACAGACTGTCTAAAGACCATTTTTGTAAGGGTAAGCAGACATGTCGCACAAGCGACGTCATAGCTGGGGGCTTACAAGTGGCGTAAAAGTTTTCGTTACCGGCAACTTACCTTGTGTTGCTCCTGGTGAATGCATGAATGAGGTGAAAACATTGAACGGCCCGCATGCATTCCTGCAGCAGGGTAATCTTTACCTAGCACGGGTCAGACCGCTAATTTTTTCGATGAGTTGACATCAGTTCGTTAAATGTTGGTGCCTTGGACGGCATGTGGTTTTTGGCAGAAATGCTTCGTGCATCTCCAACCCTGTTTCTTTCTCTGGGAAAATAATTTGTTACCCGCCTCGGTGGCTCAGTGGTTAGGGCGCTCAACTACTGATCCGGAGTTCCCGGGTTCGAACCCGACCGCGGCGGCTGCGTTTTTATGGAGGAAAAACGCTGAGGCCCGTGTGCTGTGCGATGTCTGTGCACGTTAAAGAACCCCAGGTGGTCGAAATTATTCCGGAGCCCTCCACTACGGCACCTCCTTCTTCGTTTCTTCTTTCACTCCCTCCCTTATCCCTTCCTTCCCTTACGGCGCGGTTCAGGTGTCCAACGATATATGAGACAGATACTGCGCTATTTCCTTTCCCGAAAAAACCAATTAAAAAATAATTTGCAGAATAAATTTTATCTGCGTTACATAAGGTAGCTAACAGCCAGTGCCACCAGCACACCCTGCCATATACACAAGAACAGGCAGCCTAAATGTTCCAGAGAATCCCTTCTATGACATCACGGGAGCGCGAAAAATCGTTCATGGACAAAGGGATGATAAGGACGGACGGGTGCCACTCCCAACTCCGCCTGTTTCTGTCGTTCCTGTGTCCGTGTCATGATTTGCTCTCCCGTGATATTAACCGAGTACGAACTAGTCCCATTAACCTCCCTTGGGAAGTCCCTCCTCGGAGTTTCGGAAGTCTGAAGTCATTAGCAAGACCAAATTCCCGCACCAATCAATACAGCGTTATCTCTGATTGCACGTGTCGGGTCCCCAATGATATAGCAAAATATTCCACGATGTAAGTTCTTCTTAAAGTCCAAAAATGTAACATGTTGGAACAGAGCTTCTCCTCTGCTCGTTGTGCTCTTGGTCTTTTCAGGGCGTTCGATAAATGACAGATGATAACCTATGGCCAACAGTCATGCCGGAACTTGCGCCGTAGATTTATCGAGAAAAAGGAAGTCCTAAATTAAGCCTTCCAAATTTTGTGTTTCGTGTGTGCGTCTTAGTGAACAACTTCTCGGCTATGTTTGCCAATGACAGCGTCAAGCATAGCGGGCTGCTTGACGCTGGCTACTCATGTTGCGTATCCACAACGGGAAGAGAACGAAGCTTACGCAGGATTTGGTGCAGGGCGACTTTTGAAACCGCATTTTCTATCACTTCACAGCGCTGAAAAATTGGCACGTTATGTGAGTTGTTTCAGACGACGAATGAGGCATTTTTGTTTGTTTTTATAAAAAAGGTTATTTATTTACATATCTTATACACAAGCAGTCTTCTGTAAATTTTCATACTGCTGAATATCCATGGCCGCGGTCGGAGCGTTTACATGAAGCGCGCCGAATTTCCGCTTCCGTGCTGGAAATAAAGAGCAGAAATTGTGGTTATCAAATAGTTTCTGTGTATTACCTCTCTCCCTATCCTCTCTTCCTGTTTCCTCACGTCTTTCATCTCATTTCTCCATTCTGCCTGCTATCCTTTATTTCCGCTGTCCCAACTCAGCTGCTTCAGTATCGATGGCAGATGCCGGGGCTAGCAAAAATATTTTCCTTCCTTTTTATTATTAATTTCATAAAAACCGCTTACTACTATTTCTTTTTCCGCAGAAACTAACGCGGATTCCTGATTAACCGCAACAATGCGCTGTATTTCGCTTCAACTAACGAGAATGCAAAGGTGTATTTAAAGACAGCTTTCTCTTTCTTTTAACTGCACCGGCAACCTAATATTGAGACTTGCTCAGGCAGCCCCTAAAACAACCAGGAATTTCTTGTTTTCCGAGGGGCCAAAAGCGTATATTTACCATTTGATAATCATTCATTACTTTACGCTCAAGTGGACTGTCGCAAATGTAGAAGGGAACTTGCAAATATCGAGTAGCACTGACAGATAGCCATTAACTCAAACAAGTTCGCAAGCGACATATTTGGAGCAGTTGTAATATACAGTGTTTCCTCTTAATCCTTGTGATGTTCGTTGCGCTCTGTATCAGGCGTTGAACAAGCAGTGCACAAATTCTGTTGCCTGGCCGCTTGCAAAGAAAAAGAATGCAGGCTGCAATGGCGTACCAGTAAAAACTGCTTGGCCGTAAGCGAATGCCCTGTGGCATGATTAACACTGTGGCGTCATTGCCCAAAGTGCCCAGTGCCCTATAAAAAAGGTGTGCCCTTGCTACCTTGCTATGTTCCAGCCCCTCCCTACCCGCCTTCTCCAATACATGTTGAGAACTGACGGTAGAAAACGTGGGAGCAAATATAGAACAATACTGTACCTCATATTTGCGTGGAGCTTATCCCTTGAGGGCGTATTTCACGCCGACTCCGTATCCGCCGAGGCCGCCTCCGTATCCCAGCCCACCGCCGTATCCGAGGCCGCCGCCGTATCCCAGGCCTCCGCCGTAGCCGAGTCCGCCGTATCCGAGGCCTCCTCCGTAGCCGAGTCCTCCGCCGACGCCTCCGAGGCCGGAGTGGGCCACGATGGCGCCTCCGCCGTGGACCTTGTTCACGTGGTGCACGGTGCGCACGAGGAAGGCGGGTCCGGCAACCGCCTTGGAGAAGCCGGGACCTCCGCTGAGGAGGGCCACGCTGCTGCCTACGCCTACACCGCCGACGCCCACGCCACCGTATCCGAGACCACCGAGCCCTCCACCGTAGCCGAGTCCTCCGTAGCCGAGGCCTCCTCCGTAGCCAAGGCCTCCGCCGTAGCCGAGACCTCCGCCATAGCCAAGGCCTCCGCCAGCAACTACGCCAGCCATGGCGCCCACCGCCAGAGCGGAGCCGACAAGGAGGATAGCCTGAGCAATACCGATGCAGCGAAGCAAAGTCGTGGTCATCTTACAGATGTTATTTCTGCTGGAGCTTTTGCTCCTCTCGAGATAAATGTAATTTAATGCATTGTTTTAGGATAGATAATTAATTTTCGTCAACACTGAATAGAAAAGTCCCAGGAAGAGAATTTGAAAACCTTTTGAGTGCCTTCTGAGGCCTTAGCTTAGTTGATTTTATTTCCCCTTCTGTCATCTGGTACTTCTCTGAACCTATACGCTAAATATTTAGCCCTGCTTTTCCGCTTCTTCACAGAGTTGTAAAGAGGCGGAACAGGAGGGCAGAAAAAGGAGAATGTTGTAAAGGGCGGTGAAATAAGTAAGTGGCGCAGTTTGCTATTTACTCTCAGCGTAAGCAAGAATTCGCAGTGATTTGGACTGAAAGACGAGAGGAAATAACGTTCCGCCAATCTCGCGGACCGATTCGTGTTCCAAGTTGTTTTTGCCCTGCGAGGTAAGCACTTTATGTGTATCTATTACGAGCCCGAGAGAAACGCTGTAACGAACGAAGCGACGCGTTCATCTGGGTTTACATTCCTCTGAGCGCTCTAACAGAACGGACAAAGGTCTCTTTGTGAGCGCGTCGTGCCTAGCACACCCTACATATACTGACTTCCGATCCGGCGGAGACAGAATATCGGAAAAGGATGAAACATGCCATACCAGGGAGTTCATTGTGCGGCTGTTCGGGGCTGCAGTCCGAAGAAGCTGTGTTGTCGGTGCATCCGCCGCCCGCTTTTATACTGGCCACCACTCCCGGGTTTCTAGCTCTTGTTACGCGCGCAGTGACGTGTCCGCTAACAAGGTCACGACTCTCTTTCCCCCAGCGCTTGTTCAATATCTTGCTGAAAGCGAAACCAGAGCCCGCCCTTTCTCTCACGTAACGCGGAGCAACCACGTGCGCGTCCGTCCTGCTTGGAGGGCGGCCGATTGTGGGAAGATAGCGTAACTGGACCTGCCAAGCGTGTAACCTCTCGCGCTCGAGATGACGAGCTTTACCGGCGCCGCTTCTGCCTTTGGTGCTTTGCATCCGGGTTTGATTGTACGCAGTCAGAATTCTCGTACCGCGCTGTGATGCTATCGCAAAAGCGGAACTGCTTCCTCGGAGGGCGAGCAGTGGGAGTTCGGCCGGGAAGCTTTCGGCACATGCTTTGTCGCTCCCTGTGACGTCGTTGCTTTTTTCCCCGTTTTTATTCTTCGCGCGGTGGCGGCCCCTCCTGTTGCATTTTCGACGGTGAACAATTCCTGCTCTGTGCGCGCGTTTTTCTTTCTTCGAGGGGCGAGTCAAGAAGGAGGAAGACGAAGCGGAGGAGCCTGGTTCGCAATACGGGCACGAGCCGAACGAAAAGTGCAGTTTGTCCGGAACTAAGCCGTCGCGTCTGTGCTGTGATCCTTGTCGCAGCGTTATATGGCTGCAGAAATTAATGGCTGTATGCGCCGTGGGGTAAGAAGCCGCTTGCGCAGACATGATTCGACACTGCAAATCTCCTAGGAATGGAGTAATCGCGAAAAAAGTCTTCCTCGGGCGTTTTATTGCCGCGGCGAAGTTCAGAAACAGTAGATTCTTATCTGTGTACTCCGTGTATCCGATAGGCGGGCAAGGGGCGTTTTTATTTTTCCGACGTCGTCGAATTTTACAGTTCTACCAACGAGTATAACCGCCCAGAATAGTGTGCGGTAACCTGGAGTTGTTTTACCGAATAGGCATTCCAAGTGTTACGCCCGTTCCATTTAACCTATACTAATTATCTTATAAGCAGCGCACACAAGCTTACAATACTGACAAAATGCCGGCGTTACAAGAGAGAAAGTATGCGTTGGTTATGCACTTTGCTATACTGCGGAGCAGGCAAAAAAAAAAACATTGAGCTAGAGCCATCATTAAACGGTACCAGATGACGGTTGTGGGAATATTTTCGTAAATAATGGGAAAATAAGTGTACACCGACATTAAAAGCCTTCCATAAAATGCACCCTGCGATAGCTTACGTCGTCGCGGAATCCTTTCACGCAAACCCAGTTCTTTAGGTAAGCTCACGCAGAGCTAACACAAGCAAAACAGCGCAAAACAGAGGACGAAAAAGACAGCAACGACAAACACATCGCCTAACTTACCACTACTTGCCTTTCATGCGATGTCGCAATAGCATGCTTCCAGCAAAAAAGAAAAGAAACGACAACGAAGGCACCAGCACTTGCACTTGCACATATCAAGAAAGGCTAATTCCTTATTGGATAAGCGAACAAGGTACCTGCCGCCACTTTGCCCCTTTTCTGCGAGTAACGAATGCTTTGTTAAGTTCTCGTTCTCGCTGATCTCTGTAAGTCCGGAGCCCTTTGCATTTTTCAAACTCTGCAGTGCAATCGCAACCTTTCACATGAGTGGCAACCGTGCTCCCTGTGCCCCCTTCGACAGCATTAACGTACTCCCTTATTCTGTCATTCAAGTCGCGGCCTGTGTGGCTGACATATGTCGAACCACTTGACAGTGAAACTTCGCGCACCATCTTGCTTCTGCAATCAACATAACGTGTCTCGTGTTTTTCGCTACCCCCGTCTCGTTTTCGCTTTGGCACTTCCCCGTTCACTTTCCTGCACATCTTGTTGCGCAATTTTTTGGAAGCGGAAAAGACCAGACGCACGCCGCAGCTTTGCACGGCCTTCAACTAGCGACGACCAGCACTGCCGCTGTCTTGGCAGAACTTCCTTCCGGACATTTGAACGCGGCCGCTCGACGCAACTCTCTCAAAAACTGAAGGCCTACGTACGCTGCTGATGAGGGAGTCCGGATATCCAGCCGCGTTTAGCCGTTTTCCTTGCGTCTTGACAGTTGCCAAGGCGGTGGTGGTGGCACGGCCGGTTGAGGATGCTTCATACAACACTTACGGCTGCTCCAAGCTTGGCTAATTTAGAGTGCACACAAGAATAGAGCAGGAAGCTCTGATGTTACCGCGTGCCGTATTTCTAACAAAGGCGCTCCTCTTGCAAAACAGCTAACTATAAAAAAATGGAGTTGTTCCCCGTCAGGTGCTTCTTTAGTAGCGATAAAATCACTGATGATGCCAGAGAATAAAGCGTGAAGGCCCTGAACATCCATTGAGAAGCCACTGCTCTAAATCTCGAAGATTTTGAAGTAATCTTCGATGGACCAAAAAACTCGCTCATCACTGCTGTCATGCCTCATTCTTTCTTCTCTCGGAACGCGCCAGCAAAAGGCCACTTAAAAAAGGCACAAAACAAGAACCTATGCAAACTCATTTTCGCTACAGTTGTGTACAGTTGTTCCTCCAGTTTTAAGAAGGTAGAGCGCAAGTGAAAGGGCCTGAAAGCGAACGGCGCCGTTTCCTTCGATGCGTTCTCTTAACACTTCACACTAGGAGTTGTGCAGCAATGATTAATAGAGGTCCTTTAAGTGAATCTAAAAAGCGCTCACCCCTGGAAGGGATATTGCTCTATAAAAAAAGAATTATGGCATATTGCGCACTAAAAAAAAAGCGGGTCATCTACCGCCAGTACGGATAGCGACCATTGTAGGAACGGGCCCACGGAATGCTGCCGATTACCTCGCTGAGATACTATCCCTCTGAAGGGGCAATGAATCATTTATGACGGGGCTCCTGCTTCTCTTAAGGGATGCAGCCAGCTTTCTCCATTTGACTGTGTCGCACCACTTTTAAGCGTTTTTCTTAAACTTTTAGACCTAAGCGAAACCACCTTCTATGCCTTAAAAGACAAGCCGGAGCCCCACTGCTTTGAGAGAAGCGATCGTCTTACCAGTCCGAACTTGATGCTTTTTTAGTGACGCTGCTCACAGGATATCAACGTATACTCGCTAAAGTCGTGGTCAAGCTCCTCGGCATCCACCTTTGCAGCGCTATCTTTCCCTAGCGAGAGAAACTCGACTCTAACTAGTTGAGGGTGTAAGCTCAACTTTGGTCCAGGAAAGGTACCTGAGGGCTCCCAAGAGTATGCGTGCGAAGTTTAAGTCATGAACCTACTGGCGCGCCAGTCTCCTTCATCACTGAGAGCTCACTGCATTGTGAACCACAACAGTGACCCCATGATAGCGAACACCACAGCCCCCAAAGAAACTTCGAGAGCGTTGTTGTTATGCTCATATACATTCATTTCCAAAACAAAATTGTAATGTTTTTTTTCTTTATGAATTAGGGGTTTGCTTCATTTATTGCTGCGTATCACGAGTCAGCACAAATAACGCGGTACTAGTGAATCTTAAGATTGACTTGATTTTTTAAGGTTAGCCGGGGTGAAGCTGGGCTACAGGTACAGGAATCGATTGAAGAGAAGGCAGAAATTGGCGATGTCGCATAGGTGTGCATCGCAAAGAAGCGATCGTGGGAGTGATTAGGCGTTTCGTCTGTTCCGAAAATATTCACACCTTTTTTCCTCGTTCGAGTGTTTCAAGTGCCGAAATTATTAAGGTCATATTTGCGCGAGCACAGCTGCACGAAATAGAAATTGAATGTCGGAACCAAAACGCAGGGTTTTTCGGCTCAGCCGCTAATAAAAATGAGAGAGCATTGAGGTGGCTAAAAGCTATTTTGGGCACTGCGCAAGTCATCGCTAACCTCCAGTACTTCATCGTTTCTGTGCCAGTTGTGGCACAGCAGGCTGTTTCTTGATTTAATTCTTCGGGTATGCTGAAGAAAACCTTTCCACGCTTTACTTCTTCGATGGCTCTCGAAAGTTTTGAGCAGTGTAGCGTACACTGTATACATCAAATAATGATTTCGAGTCCTCTCGAAACATTTGTTATGTGTTTCATGATATGACAAGTTTTGTTTATTCTTTCTCCTCACCTCTAAAAAATGCACAAAAATGCATTGACTCAGCTTTGCTTAAAATATTTAGAATCACTTATCATAGCCTAGTCTTGTGATAAGTGATTCTAAGTATTTTGAAATAATCAGTTCCAAAAGCTGGCTTTTGTTAATCGCTCAAATTTACCTCGAGCGCTGTTCGTAAGAATGGAGATGGTCCTGATTGCGGTGGCCGCCTTAAATATATTCGTAACTTAGGCTGTTAGGCGCACTAAGCGCACGCTACTAAATCGGCGCACCGCTAGGAAATGCGCTCTTGACTGGAATCGGGGCACTGCCACCGCTGGCCCTTTCTCTGATGGACAGGAAGAAGTCCCACCAAATATCCCTCTCTATTCTTGACGCCGTAGTTGCAGCTATTCATGCATCCCCAAACATTATCGCGTGTCAAAATTATTTCGTCGCTTTTGAAAGTCCACTGAT
Source organism: Amblyomma americanum (assembly GCF_052857255.1). Lineage (NCBI taxonomy): Eukaryota > Metazoa > Arthropoda > Arachnida > Ixodida > Ixodidae > Amblyomma > Amblyomma americanum. The sequence goes on along the minus strand of NC_135497.1, from coordinate 190,164,658 downwards.
GACTGCAAATACTTAAGCAGTGAAAGATGAGGAGCAGTCAGATGCATGAGACGAGCTTTCTAGTTGCCACATAAAAAAAGACAATGACTGCAATACAAACAAACCTCTTGGTCCGAGCGCGTGGGAAACAAAAAAAGCTGAGGCCGCTGACGGCACGAAACGTGACGCGAAGTGCTTCCCATGCATGCGCTCCGCTGCTCCCACGGACACTTCCCCACAGAGTACGTTCAGTTGTAAGACTCCAGCTCTGCGCTAGCTCGGTTATCGCAGCGGTACTGCGCCACATTTGTTCGCAACCTCAAAAACTGCCGTGTAACCTATTCAGTACATCACAGCCTATGCCACATCTCTCTTTCAACTAACTTAGCGGAACTGGACACATTTTTTCAAAGGCCTTTTGTGCGGAGGGTACCCTCATTGGTAGGCAGGTTGCGTACAGGACTAGCGCATACTGTAGCGTTGGGCTGGATTTTCAGCGCAGTTATAACCGTCATATCTTCGCTAAAAAGCAGCGTCAGTAGTATATGTGTTGGTCATTAGGAGCTCGTTAACTGGCATTCATTGTGTTTGCTGCGATTAATGCATTTTTTGTCCACTGTAGTGCAAATAAAGCCCTACGCTTCGACGCCTGTCTAAATCCCTCATCATCTCTGTGTCTACAATGCGACTCTGCCGGAGGCATGGCTCATCTGAGAAGCAGCGAGGTATCTCACGCTCAACACTGAAGAAATTTCGTCGGCAGAATGTCAGAGGAAGCGCAAAATTAATCTGCAATTCCAAAGGGCATCTCAATTAGTTTGTCATTATGAGGCAAAGCTCTTGGGATAGGAAGCGTCATCCCTTTGACCATCTTAATGAAAATTACCGATGGTTGAGGTAGCTTAACGAAAGCGAGCAATTACTTGAGTCCAGGAAGGATAAGAAGTGGAGAGCGATAGGGCCGGCAGTAACGTAATGCTTCCCTTGCCGGTCACTAATGCAACATCATGACCGCCACCACAGAATTAAAGCCCAGCAAAGCCATACTCTTTCAAAGGAGGTCAAAACAAGTGTGGTTGTTGCGTGGCTACCCTGACCGCAAGCCTCACTGATACGTTCCTTCATTAATCCTGCTTTGGCAATGCGCGCTCAAACCACTTACACAGCTGAAATCCAGGGTTCGACGGAAACCCGTCTGGTCGGGTATGTTCATGGCGGAAAATCTTCAAGAGCCGACCAATCGCTAAAAAGATGACGTTTCGGCCCCGGCCTACGGGGGCCTTGTTCACAACGATTGGTCGGCGCTTGAAGATTTTCCGCCACTTACACAGCGGCTTCAAGCGAACGTAGTTCGCGAAGTGTTATAGCAGCGGACACGGATGTCTTCTATGTGCCTCTAGAATGCCTCGAACACACTGCACACAACCAGGTTCTCGAATAAAAGGTGCGTTGTCGCATCAGTCCTTGTTACTGGCACAATTATTAGAACCACGTCACCCTATATCACAAAACCGTGCGCATGTCCGAGCATTTTCAGCAGAAAAAATAAACTTGTTTGGCCTCTACGACTAGCGTGTCGTGTGTCAAAGATATAACTTACTTTTCTTGAAAGTTTTGGTGACGGTATGCTTGAGAGCTAATCAATTGTCTTCGGCGTCATTTTTTTCATTTCCGGGAAACAAGACATACTAATCCGGAGTTCCCGGGTTCGAACCCGACCGCGGCGGCTGCGTTTTTATGGAGGAAAAACGCTAAGGCGCCCGTGTGCTGTGCGATGTCAGTGCACGTTAAAGATCCCCAGGTAGTCGAAATTATTCCGGAGCCCTCCACTACGGCACCTATTCTTCCTTTCTTCTTTCACTCCCTCCTTTATCCCTTCCCTTACGGCGCGGTTCAGGTGTCCAAAGATATATGAGACAGATACTGCGCCATTTCCTTTCCCCAAAAAACCAATTATTATTATTATTAAAACAAGACACTGCGTATTTTTATTGTAGCTAAATACATTGTCATTTAGTTCCGCATGAAGCTACGTTTGAGGACGTTTGAGAAGCTATAGTTTATCAACATAATTCTTTGACGTAACCGTGGAGTGATGGGCTCTTTATATCTATTCTAGTGTCTTGTTAATCAGCGTACGCTTCATTATACCATAAGCCTATGTGCGCACACAAGTGAACATGTAATTCCTTTTATTTAAACATTGCTTCGGTTCATCTGTTTTAAATGCTATTCATGTTTGTTGTCACATTTCTTAGATCTCAATTTCTTTCTTAATTTCATAAGCGCAGACATAAAGAGAGTCTGGTATGCATTTTTATTTTAGTAATAGAACTAGTTTATTCCAAAAAATGCCCGCTTCTTCCACGCTTTCCTTGAACTAGGATATGCTTATAAGTTAGAAGAGGTCAAGAGACGAAATACACGTGTCGCCGTCACCGGCCGATTTATCAAGTAAAATGCGTGTCGACACGAATTTTCGGGAGCGGATCTCAGAGGTCACGTTACACAGTCACCCACTCTAAAATGGTGTCAACCCGTCCTTTTCGGTAAGGGCGCCACGAGTTTGAACCGAGAGGGAGGGGGGAATTTAGAAATTCAAATGCGTATTTTCCTGCCGGACAAACATCAAAGCATCCACAAAAATAATAAATTTTCACTGAGAATAATAATTTGATGAAGTTGTTCTCAGTGTCCCTTTAAAGCGGAGCTGAAGCCTACTTAACACTTTCAGGCAGCGCTCGCCATTTCGCCTACTATTTTTTTTTTTCGTCTAAACAGTCTCTACAGGTATCAAGGAAGTCATATTTGCAATGAAAAAAAATAAATAAGCGTCTTTTTTTTTCTGGACAGGTAGGAAAATTCATAGAAAGTGTCACAATGAGTGGAAGCTGTAGCACTGTAGCACGAGAATTTGTCAGATGAGTACTCGAGGGATCGCAGGATCACATTTTATTTTTCGAAGGCGCACATGACGCTAGATGCGCGGAACGGAATGATATTATCACGAGTGACAAAAATATGTTTGCATGAGTATGTCAGAGGGCGTCCTACCAAGCTCAAGGTTTCGAGTACTGTTGTGTTTATGGCACGTAAGAAACTAAGAAACCAATACTGCCATACACTAAATTAAAGGTTTTGAGAAACTGTTCTGGGAACAGTTCTGCAAACAGTTTTGAGAAACATTATTTATCGTGTTCTCTAGCCAAAGTGAAAAAGCACCCCGGTTGCGACATGAAGAGTACTAACGCTGCGAGTTCCCAGTGTATACTGTTGAGCACATAGTGCTTGAGATTGTTGTGATGAAAAAAGTGCTGTCTTGCAATTCAGCACAGATTCCTACAAAATCAGCCGCAGAACACTGGTATTAAATAAACAAGGACTTTTTACACATTCAAAGTTCTTTCTTCCGAGAAAGCCCGTGGCGAGAAAAACTGAGAGGTGCGATATTTATTCTTGCAGTAAAACCTTTACATCGGCATACGTGTCTTTCAAATGGAAATTCGAAGTAGGGATTAGCACGTAAGTTATAAGCTAAATATGACTATTCTTTTGTTTTGTTTAATTTTTTAATTTTTTTAAGCCCCATCTTTTTTATGGTGCTATTGATCATGTAACCCTCAACAAAATGGGCATATGCAAACCTACCACTCACATATCCACTAGCAAAGGGATTATGCTGCGAATCTTGCCTTCGACATTCTGAACACGCGGTGTGCCGCTTTTTTTTCTTTATGGTGTCCGTCTTGTCAGCTTTCAAATCAATAGCCGCCATGAAAGCAGCCGCAAGTTTCGCACTAAGCACATTGCCCACTCAACAAGCGGCAAAATATGGCAGTCTTCCAAATAGACAGCCCACAACTTCTCATTATTCACACTATAGCGTCTAATAACACCTGAATAAACAACTCATTCGTTTTAGTTATGTAAAACCGCACTGTAAGCTTTTGAGCCAACTTCCATTGGCGCATATCGAATGAAGCCCATTCTAATGAACTGATGCCAGGCACTAAGGCCAGAGCAGGTTATGTTTTCTTATTCGTCCGCAATCCTGTTTCCGCGCTGCACTCATTTTCTATAAAGTATGTACCAACACGTACGATTCGCTACATTAGCAGGTTAACGTGTCCGAAATTTCGAACATGAAATTCTAAGGGTGCAGGTAGGAAGGAATTCAATTATTCGCGTCAGAACGCAGTTACAACGTTGCAGGTGATGTCGCAATGCATTAATTTTAAACATTCGCGAACAACCTGGGGACAAAGACGATAAATACCGTTGTAAACAGCCTTCTTTACTCCTCTCAGTTCTGGGAAAGAAAAGGACGTCATTTATCGAGAATTGCGCTCGTATACCAACGCAAACTTGCCTAATAGTCGCTATATTTGAACTAATCAAGAAGAAAACTCCACATGCAGTGTTGTCCGCCTTGTGAGATACTGCAGTTTAAAATTGGCAACAGGCGGCACCTCTTATTTGTTGTTGTTTTTTAAGTGACGCATTGCTTCTTTGCGCATTAGTGTCGAACGCAGAGTAACCACCGAGTTGATGCAAAGCATAGTATTGCTTGCAGCTGAAGGTCCCTTGCTCATACCATCTCGATGGTTGTTGTGAAGTTTCTGTACTAGGGAAAGGTGACTGCATGGCGGGCTTACCTTCAAAGGAACACCAAAGCAAAGGAATATCAAAGATAAACTTGTGTCGTCGCAACTGTCAACTGTTCCGGAAAACCGCCGTGGCCTCGATTCACTTGGTTACGCATCGCGAAAAATGCGAGACTGCTAAGTGACCTATTTAAATGGCTTTGCAGTCGAGCCGTAACTGACACTGTTTTAAAATGCTAACTCTCATAATATGCTTATATGTGTTCTTATTATAAAAACCAGGCTTCTAAGAGACAGTGAGGATTTATAGCGGACAAAGGACATTTTCTATATGGTCTTGGCCAAGTTATGTGTCACTGTAAAATCTGTTATTCTTCCCACTGCATGTTCTTTCCTTTTTTTAACCACTATTGTGCCTTCTTTCGCCGTTGTTATTGTTAACTTTACATTGAAATGCCGTCTTCTTCTGTTGTCGAGTAAGCGAAATAATTTTTATTCATAGCATATAATGCTAAATATGGCCAAGTTTTGTACATGGGCGAAGACCCTTCGTCAAGCTATTCAACAAGGTTTTTGGCTGCGCTCCTGGCATCCATGTGCTAGCTGTTAAATAAATATGACTTGACTATACCTATGTAAACGCGAACTCGAACCCCTAGGGAGGTTGAGTGAAGCCTCACACCACTGACCCACGCTTTGATAAGAGGACTTGTCTTCGTATAAGTTACCTTTACACCTAATATCCACTCGGTTCAATAATGAAACTTTCAATAAAGAATTCCGATATCCCTCATAAATTTTAAAGCGCCAGTTATTAAGCGAAGATTCCCGGCCTCCGCATTGTAATAGCAGTCATCGTCGTCAGCCTCCGGCGTCCTCGACCACATGACCACAGCTGATACAAATAGCTAGGGATGTGCGAATAGTACTTTTTCGCAACCGACTCGAATGCTAATATCGTTGCTTCGGCATCGAATCGAATACTAATAGTTTAGCTATATGCCGAATGGGATATGAATCGAATAATTAAAGTACCGAACGAAATACGAATCGACTATGCCCATGATTATTCGCTACTTGTGTGAATATTCGTACAAAACGAATATTCATGCGAAATAGCGAAGGGCTAGCGGCAGCGCTGTAACCCACGGAGTTGAAGTTGTGGCTGTCGAAAGACGCAACAGTGATCTGTACTGTGATGCATGCAGTACTAAGTCAGTGTATTAACTTGTGGCTCTCATATCATAAGCCTCGGAAAATTACCGTTTGCTACTGACGTCGACAGCGAACAAACTAGCGCCGCACCTTACTTTGTGAGAGGGGGAGAGAGTACGAGTCATAGCCTCCGATGTCACCGGCATGAAGGGAGCGTCTGCTGAGCCTGGCTGAACCCTGCCGCGTCACCCTGTCTTGAAGGTCATATGTTTGAGCATCATGAACGCCACGAATGGACCGCGTCGCGACGCGTGCTATACGACGTCGGAGTGGGCCTGTTTTTGAAACAGCCGTCGAAGAAAAGTACAGCATGCGCGATTCGAACTTCATGTATGTTATTCTAAAACTATTTGAGCACTTGAATCCCATTCTATTCGTTCAGATTCAGGTGGTCGCACTTCAGTGTTCGTGCATTCTAGGGGAGGGGTGGACAGGAGAAAGGGGTTAGTGCACAACTATCGCTGTCACATTTTCGCCCTAAGAGCGAAAAGTCATGTCATTGATTTATTGTCTGCTCGTTACTTTCAGGGTACCACGTGGAACTTGCCTTTTGTCTCATCCTGCTCCTTTCTTCTTGCCAGTGGATCCTACAGCAATAATAATAATAATTGGTTTTTTGTGGAAAGCAAATGGCGCAGTATCTGTCTCATATATCGGCGGACACCTGAACCACGCCGTAAGGGAAGGGATAAGGGAGGGAGTGAAAGAAGAAAGGAAGAAAGGGGTGCCGTAGTGGAGGGCTCCGGAATAATTTCGACCACCTGGGGATCTTTAACGTGTACTGACATCGCACAGCACACGGGCGCCTTAGCGTTTTTCCTCCATAAAAACGCAGCCGCCGCGGCAAGGTTATCAGAAATTTGGGACAGTTGTGGCTGGCGCCGCCAAGGTTTGCGGCCTATGGCACTTAAATGGGAGAGGCCGCGTTTTTCAGCGTGAAGGCACTCATACGCTCACCAATACCGACCAAGAATCTTGTCACCTTTGGATCTTGTGCCGTTGCCCATAGCAACAGCGGCGCCACATAAGGAGGTTAAAAAACAAATCATATCAACATCCAGGAATGGGAATCCAACCCACGGCGACGCGAACTGTTCAGCTCTAAAGGCCGCTCCGTGAGAGCCCTAGTCTACCGCCGCAGCTTTTTTAAATTATCATTATTGCATAGAAATATTGCAGAAAAGGGAAATGTGAGTATGCGTATGCCACAAAACACCAAACTGCGTAATACGAATCGCACTACCGCAGATCCCCACCTTCCCAAACATTAAAATCCTGGGATGCACACACAGACATCTAGAGAAGGCAGCATACACCGCATATACTGCTCACCATAAAGCACTGCTCACGAAACAAGGATTTCCATGACCGCGGCGATTCGGCGTGGCGCCGCGGCGAACACGCTTAGTGTTGTCGTTGCCTTAGTGACATACCTTAGTGACATGGCACATCTTCAACACCCTCTTGCTCTGTGCATTGCACACCGTCTTCATAAACTTCCATCTGTGGTGCGAACAGATCTATCAGAGCCTAATATTGTCGCCATAGGTACCGACGACCCAGCAAAGCAAAGCTATGAGCCAATCAGGCTAGACAGACGCTTTCGCACGTCTACTCGGTTTAGCTACGCTAAAACCCTACCAGTCTTTCGTATAACTAATAATATAGATAACGCACTGCATTTTTCCAAAAGAGTTAGGTTCTACGTGATCTCCCGCACAGGTCAGAGGCAGCGCTGCCTCGATTCCTCGCCTAACATTACTTCCAAAACCAAAAAACTTTTAAACGATTTTATCAGCCATTTAGGCTGATATAAATCTGGCTTTTGAAGGATCTACATCTCTAATGACTTTCTTTCTAGCGGGGTCAAATAGAGCAGGAACTAGGCTTTCCTTTGCTAAAGCCGTGTTCGTCGAAACAAACAGGAAAATTGCCCAGAAATGACATATTCAGAACATGGTTTCCACATCTCACGCTGTATAGAGCCGTATGCCAATGCATCCAAAGTGCTGATGCGTCGCGCTGTAGCCGCGTAGTCTTATACTGCAGCGCACAGTTAAAGAAGTTCTCAGATCTAACCTCAGAAAAAAAACACAGCCGTTAGTTTCTCGTCTCGCACCACGTAGTGGCAAAAGAAGTGAACTAGACTATTCTCCCAAATTCCTGCTAACGAAGGACGCTGCTCTCTGGGCCATACGCGGTGAATGTGGGACAATCTTGCTTGACAGCTTTGTGGCAGGAGCGATACTCAAAATGCACTTCCTTTAATGGTTCGCTGTTAGGAATGGTTCGCAATTATAGGAGAAAAAAAACTGTAGGCCGCACTACGCACTATTAGTACACATGAATATTTTAGCGCCCGGGATGGCTCTTTTATGTATCCTAAAATCACTACTTTCGTAGGAGAAGTACGCTTCCAGTTCCTTTTTATCTTTTGTTCTTGGCTGCTGTAGAAGTTTTCAGAGACGCTGCTGTGTTACAAGATGACGTTGCAGACTTGAGAATTTTGAGTTGCTGTATACAGCTGTATCATAGTTATACTCGTTTGAATGTCTTCTACTGTACATTATTAGAAAAAATATCGTACAGTGTTAAGGGGAATCCTTCAAGGTGAAGTAGATTTGTAGCGAGGGAGTGATTAGACCTTAGCATCCATCGAGGCGCAGCCAAACGGCTAGAAAAGCTGTACAGCTTTCACAGCGACTTCGTAGTTTAAGAATAACTCGTCCTGGTCTGGGGTTTCAGTCCTGGTTACGAGGATCCTGTGAAAGAAGTATAGCTTTTCTTTGTAGCCCTATGGCTGCTCTTTGTTGAATGTGAATGAGTAATTACTCCCTTACTGTATAAAATTTGTTTCTTCTCATGATCCTATTTATACTTAGAAAAATAATTTTTCGGTTTTGCGACCATCTGATAGAACATTTCTTTAGCTTTAAGAAAATATATCACACTTGGGTAATCGCAGTTTTAAAAATATTTGTTTTTTACAGCATTTTTTTGTTGTCACGCCAAGCGGATAAGGAATTCTTCAGAATATTTAATTGCGTTTTTTTTCTAAACAGCAGTTTTGGAGGTTTATGTGCCTGTTTCTCAGGAACTATAGGTCGTAAGCGAACAAAATTTTCCACAGATTTCAACCAATGCCTTTTAAATGAATGGAACTACAATCAATAGCATAAGTCAATATGTAATTATGTGGCTATAAAAACATCATTAATGGGCGGCAATTTTATTGCACAAAGAAAAACATAATAAATATTTTTTGCTCAAAGCGTATAATTTATGTTCCAGTTGTGTAAAATAAACGTTTATACTCTTGCAAAATTTCAGAACTCTGCATTCAGTAGATGTTCAGAAAAAGGTGCATTAATGGTAAAAATTAAAACGAAAATAATACTCGCTCAAATTTTGAAAATAGTTTTCAGCTCTAATGCAAGCGGCACCAGTATGGTAGATTGATAGCGAATTTCATAGCCATAGCTTTTATTACAACTACTCTGCAGCCAATTTTGGAAAACATTTTTCAATTTCTCAGTCCATCTTAAGTACCCTGCAAAAGAGTACCTCGAAATGTGAAAATACTTTGACTGCTGACTGCGGCGTGCAAGCAGTCAACAGTGATGACTAGCCGCCGCTATTGCTTTCATGTGGAATTCAGGGCACGATAAAAATAGAGCTACAGTTTAAATATACTCCCTTCAGGGCAGCTTTTGGCATCCGTTGAACACATGAGAAAGCAGGTAACATCATAAACAGCATTTATCAGCTGCGTGTTTGTGAACACACGTTTTTGAAAACAATTTTTGGCACAGCGACGATGTGATGTTTATTTACACTTGCATACATTGGAGATCAATGCCTGGTGACCCATGATGAACGACTTCGTGAAAAGGTGATGACAATTGAGCAGCTGTTGTCAGATTACTCGGATCGGTCTAGTGCACTGGAACCCTGGTAGAAGGAACACAAAGTCGAGATGTGGTGTGAGAAATGCAAGGAACGTGCAAGGAAAAAAACGATTGCTATATTTCTCACTATAAACTTTAAAAACCAGCTCATTGACGTAATGCTCGTGATGGTTACCTGTTGGTGTGTGTTCTTCGAAGCATTCGAAAGAAAGGGACACTTTTTTCGCTAGTTGCCGGTTCTCGCGCAGAATTTTAACGCCTTCGTGCAGCACTCATGTAGGCAGCCACTTTGCTAAAAACCTGCATTTCATTGTAAATATAGACGTCAAGTGACTCATAAATGGGGTACGAAGGGATGCTGTATCATGTTTAACTGATAATCGGGAGTGCATAACCCTGCCAGTTCTTTTTCTTTTTGATTAAGCTGTTATGATGTTAGACCCTACAGCTGAAAACATACCTTTAAGCATGCAATACTTGGCCCGCGCTTCGGGCTGAAGCATCTCTGCATTTCATTCATTAGTAGAAAAAGCTGAACGTTATTCCTTATTACTCTTGTTCTGGCTTGCTTTCTGCACTCTCCATTACGCAGCAGGGGTCAGAACATACATGCTTGCCTGAGACTCGGTGTTAATACTGCCCCCATAGAAATAGGAGCTGCAGCCATGCATTTTGCGTCTTTAATATTTTCGTTAAACACATTTTTCATTTTTTCCAAAACGGGCAGGACAATTGCAATGTCTACCATTATTATACAGCCTAAACTAACAACCTTTGGCGTGGAGCACTGCTCACAAAATTAATAGATTTTCACGTCCAAATCATACATATAGGCGCTCCGGACGTGGCCGAAATGAAGAGCGTCGGAGCGATTTCGACCACGAGGGGTCCTTAAATGAGCACCATAATCTCAGTAAACGGTGTTATCGCAGTTCGCCTACATCGAAATGCGGGCCACTATGGCAAAGCATGTACTGAGCCACAGCAGCCGACGGTAGAAGAGGTAATGTGGAGCTTCTGCCCACGCGATGCCACAACAAATGCGGCACAAGCACTCTGAAAAAAGTACATAACTGAACGCGCCACTTGCTCTAGCCTACCATCCTTCAATGTGTTTGTTCCAGTGCTGGTGCAAAGCACATGGCAGCGCATACTCTCTTGTTCGCATGTTCCGTCTCTTACCACGGGTGAAAACTTGGCCCCCAATGGAGCCCTACGACTAAATGCGACCTCTGCGCAGAAGATCTAAGAGCAAGCAAAGCAACAGAATCGGCAAGAAAAAGAAATGCATAGCCATTTCTATAGAGAACTGGGTGTGACATGGAAGAAGAAAATGGTTTCTTCTGTATTTTGGCATGCTTATTGGGCGTATGACAACATTGCATCCGCTTTTCCAGTTAGTGCTATAGATGGGCTAACTTCAAGAATTCGTACGCTCAGTATAACATAACATATCCTTATAACATATCCTTTACAACCTAAGAACAAATCAGCGTTCTCTCATGCAACGGCTGTCATGACCACATCGGTGTGAATATGGCGTAGCCTAGCGGCTGCAATCTGCTCAAGAAGAGAAGTCTCGCCTTATACGCTCGGAGTTAGGGGGCACGAAGGACGAACCTTTCAAGGCTAGCCTTTGTAACCGTAGCCACCCAGACCTCCGTAGCCTCCGCCATATCCTCCTCCGAATCCACCGCCGAAGCCGCCACCATATCCACCTCCAAAGCCGCCTCCGTAGCCGCCACCGCCATATCCACCTCCATATCCGCCATCAAAGCATTCTTCGTAGCCGCCGTAGCCTCCTCCGTACCCGCCGCCGAAGCCTCCTCCGTATCCGCCACCGAAACCTCCGCCGTATCCGCCGCCGAAGCCGCCTCCATATCCACCGCCGAAGCCACCTCCGTAGCCGCCACCAAAGCCTCTTCCGTAGCCACCACCGAGGCCACGACCATAGCCACCACCGTAGCCTCCGCCAAAGCCACCGCCGTATCCTCCGCCGTAGCCACCGCCAAAGCCACCAGCGAAGCCTCCGCCGCCGCCGCCGCCGCCGCCGCCACCGAAGCTTACTGCTCCACCGGGTGTCACGAAGGCACCACCGCCGTCTACTCTGTGCAGGTGGTCTATGCTTTTCACCACATAGGCTGGGCCAGGAAGAGACTTTAGGACTCCAACTCCCCTTCCTGAGTTGATGAGCACCACACTGCCTCCTACCCCGACGCCCGCTAGTCCGTCGCCGAGGCCGCCAACCGTTACGCCCCCAAAGGCGGTCGCCGCAAGGCCAGCAAGTACCGCGAGCGATGCCTGAAACAAAAGAGCACAAATACGGCACATAATCTTTTTGAGCTACCTGTCAATCACCAACATGACTAAGACAGCGTGAGCTCGAAAGTAAAAGGCTTGAGTTCAAGGTCTCTTATATGATTATGCATTATATGATTTCTGGTGACTAGTGTTTGTCAACACATTAAAACCTCGTCAGTGTTAGTCAGGGCGCGGTGCGCCAACGTTTCCACATGTCATTGACAACTAACAATCTAACTGCCATTTATCATCTTGTACATTTAACAACATCCGTGACGAACGAGGGATGGACACATGTTACCGTAGCCTGGATAGCACACGCAACCAGGCTTCGGTATATGTTCTCAATCAAAACATACGGTTGTATATTTTGATTAAGTTTAAGCTCTTCAATTTGTATTTACAGCTAAAACGATAGTGACAAAGGCATTGCGACAGATGATTGCTATATGTTCCGTGGTGCTCGGACTAGCTAAATTTAAGGTCACGAAGAAAGATGAACAAACATGTCGCTTCAGCATCATGATATGTCCAGGCTGCTTCAATGCAGGATCCGTTCTTTTCTCATGCAAATTAATCCTCGGTTGGAGCTGGCTCGTGCGGCGAAGTGAATAACGACGACCTTCTCGACAAGAGGAACCAGAGACCTTACCAAGCTACGCATTCTCGGAGGGCTGTCGAAGAACTGGTCCTGTCCCGAACTGTCGCCGGTCTTTTTATACACACACTCACCTGGATGATAGGAGTGGCACGTACCGCACGGAAACGCGTATTATCTCGCGTCGTCTTTGAGCGCATCTCGCATTTATCTCGGGGAAACTAAACACGGACAGGGAAGCTGGGCGGAGGAAGCCGGAGAAAAGAAGAGGCCAGGGGGGGTTCCATCTTTACTTCTCCGCATGCGAAATCGGGAAAGCCAACACACTGCCGAATGAGACGAAAAAAGTGCGTAACAGGTAAAACAAGGCACGTATTTCCTTTCTCCTTTTAAAGGCACTTGCCTGCGCCTGCGGTTTCTCAGCGCAGCGCCAGAGGCGGGGTCCGAATTTACGGGCAGCCCTTTTGAAGCATCCTCAACGACCGCTTCGCACGGCCCACACTGGAAGAGGCAAGTACAGAGGAAATGGTCCAGCACCTGCTAAGAAAACGCCAAAGAACAATAAAGCCAGCCTGTCTCCAGTAATTTCCGATAAAGTGCCATGAATTGCCCGGCCACGATTCTCAAACGTTCGTTGGAGCCGCGGTGTACGTTTCTGTCCGAAAGTGTCTGAAAAAAGTTATTTACAGCAGCCTGTGGGAAGCCAGCTGAATCACAGAACCATATTTGGGGCTCGTCAGGTGAAAGCCAGGGTGAACGTCGCACATAAAGCGACTGATGTGAAGTTTCCAGGTTCGCTACCCGTCTGCACTTCTGTATTTACTATTGAGAACCAAATAACTAATAACCCTCCCCCCCCCCCCCCTACAAATTGCGAACCCTGCCGCACTGCATGCGGGCGCCACCTGACGATGTACTCCTGATGTGGCGTCAGCATACAATGCGGAGGGGTTCGCAGCAGGGAGGGGGATCAGTTACTCATGCCCCCGATAGTGCGTGTTGCACATCTACTATGCGACCTTAAGCGCTGTAGAAACACAGAAGGCAATTTTATTTTTATGTACTTGTCTGTTTGTGTACATGCGTGTGTGGGGTGCAGGGGGAGTGAACACGGCTTTTAATTACGAGACAATCTACATGAACATCGAGCAGAGGCCATAGGCTCTAATTCAAGCAACAAAATTCTCAAATCATATCATGATTCCCCATCCAGCACTTGATCGTACCGGTCAAGGAGAACAGCCTCTCCTTGGGTGGTTGCAATTGAGAAATGAATGAACATTTCAGTGTGTTATCGTGGGATTCCTGCAAAAGAATATTTTGCAACACATTTTCCACACGCAGGCGTTTAAGTTGGCCCTAAACAACAAGTACCGTGATCTGAAACTGTAGAATTATTTTGCAACACATTTTCTTCCCTCATACTGGATCAAATACTGTCACTTTGTTTCGGCACTGCACAAGGCATGAAAACCCGAGGAAAACTAGTTTAGAAAAACAAGAAAAAAAATAGACTTTCAGAATAACAAAAAATAATAATAAGTGATGAGCAGCACGCGAAAGCTGTTTTTACACTGAGGCGATGGTGGTGAATATGTTTATTCGCTAATAATGTGGACTTAAAGTGGGAGGCTAACTGTCGTCGTCAACACTGAATTTACTAAAATCAATTTTAAAAAAATCAGTCATTGTAATAGGTGTAAGCGAAAATACTGGAAGCTTAAACGAAGTCGGATTTCTATACTACACGTTTAGTATAATTCTCGTAGCACGTCTGCGTTCCTAGATATTAGACTCCGTATTCACAACAAAATCCGCGTAATTACGCATGCGAAACAGTGACGATTGACGCGAAACGCCTGCCTGGTGTGGCGCAACTGTTGCGTACGGCCTTTCTCCGATTTCAATAGCCGAAAGGGAAAGAACAGTTGTTAGCTGCAGCTATTCCTCTACACCGTTGGGATTTTCTGGCCGACCATCACCGCCTTGCATGCCTACCTACGCGGTCTCGTTTAGAAATGTGGAGGCAAGTGCCCCGAAACACGAATGTTGCACGGCCGCAGTTTCTCTCAATTACTTTTGAAAGTTATCTTAGCTGCTTCTATAGCCTCACTCAAGCTTGACCTTCTGCGAGTAATGCGCGTTCAAGTTGTTTCGTCAAGGTTGCCCTTGCATGCCTGCTGCGCATCAGAGGTGAATTGTAAATCGTGGTCTCTATTAGGCTGAAGTACGCCTGCATCGGTTCTGTTGCATCAATTCCTCCTTGCCGACTAAAGTTGGTCTCGCACATAATGACAGCACGGCTCGTATGGATGGGTTAATAGGCGTACAGTAGAGCTAAAAGGACAGCCTACCGCCGGAGACGAGAATAACAATATTGGCACGTCCGTGTAAATCTTTCCCTCTGATGGCGATAATGAAGGCAGAGCTAAGGTTTTGGCAGAGACAGAATTTAACTTGGCGAAGAAATCCGGCCATAACCGATGGTGGCGCGGAATTTGTTCAAAATTCGTAGCTCTACATGCAGTTGGGCTACGTCACCTAAAATTGTTTTTTTTACACTTTAGGTACAGGAGTGAGCGCAATGCAGGGGTTATATTTTTTTCTGGAAGAAATTTAAGGCACCTTATTTTTCATTCTTGTAACTTCATCTTTTCTATAATGGTTCAATCAGGCTTTTTCATCATTCCGTAAAATGTTTTTAAAAAGCCGACTGTCAAATATACTGACAATGGCGCTGCAAAAAACTGTGACGAAAAAAAACGGTTGCTGGTATTTGTGACAGGTATCACCGGTCGTCTTATTCTGCTGATAATTTTTTGGAACCGGCTTAGCGCTTTGAACTATAGCTTGAATAGAACCTAGGCATCTCATTTATAACGTGCATTACTCCCACTATCCCCCCCCCCCCCCCCCCCAGAGTTTGCAGATGCCGACCACCAAAGGAAAGCGGCATACCCGTATCGAAAGATTACGTTTTAAATTGTTTTGGAATGTTTGGCAGGCCCACAACCGGACATACGTTTACTTGGGTTCGGAGCTTTCGACTGCCGCATCGTATATGTGGTGAATAAAATCAATAGACTGTCACTTTATAAGTTGGTAAATGCTCTCGTTGTACCTGTTGCCCCCTTGCACAGCCAGCGGCTATTTCGCGCGTTATAGGTATGTGATGAAGGTGACTTGTTTCTGGGACAGGAGTGCCCGTATGAGTGCCTGTTTAGGCTTCTAATTTCGCTAGAAACAAGTAGTGGTTCCATTTACGAAAGTATTTGTACGAACGTACGCAGCTCATCACTGGCCGCCGTGCAGGCACTCGCGTATCATGATAGCTAATGAGATGATAACCAACGGCTGTCATTTTATGACGACACGAACCATTATACGCCCAAACAGCTGTAGGAATATCGTCCGAGTTCAGCTACGTGTATCTAGAAGTCATTACACAGCACTGCGCGATAAAAGCAACATGATTACCGAACAAACAATAACTTGCAGTGCACGAAGACGCGGAAGTGAAACAACAGAGTTAATTTTAGTGCTTAGGGGAGGGGTCGCATTGTAAAAAAAGCGTTTTCCTGCATTTTTTTTTCTCAAGACGGGGCTGTCGTATGCACAAGAAACAGACAGTTCAGCAGCCGGCGTCAGCGGAAAATTTTCCATGCGTCTTCAGGGCGCTATCTTCCTCGTGATCTGCGTGGGAAATGGAACGGGCGTCAAAATGACCGCTATTCGCTCCACAGTGTATACGCCACTTAGCCGACGGTGCAGGGTAATGGAATGCAACGCAGTCATGCGCCTTAGTCAAGTTGTCTAGTTTGCTATCCACGTGGAATTTAGATAGGCGCTTTCAATGGATTCTGTGTACTCCTCGATGAGAGATGCCGGACGACCCGGGGCTCCAGCGGCACAGCAGTGCACAATGCCAAAAGTGAGCGTAATCAAAGTCCACAGTGGGGTGTTGTTTCTTTGGAAAGGGATTATGTATTCGCTTTAAATGGCAGTGGGCTGTTTTAACCATTTCAAAGCAACAAGTCCTAAGCCGTAACGGTTGCATAATTTCGAGGACTTCCTCTGGGAGTTCACGTATTGACAGATCGGCTAGTTTTCATCACGTCACCGCTTGTAGTCATATTTCTGCATGACCCACAGTCAGGGGTTATTAATGCCCAAGAATTGTATGGCTATGTTTGCGGTTTCGTGTCATCATGATAACGTTCGAACGAATTGAGTTATAAGAAAAAAGAATGGTTGCATTAGATAGAGCATCAAAAAATCTCGCAGGGAAAATCATGAGGTACATGTGGGGTAATTGATTAATTAATTAGAGCCAAAAATGTCCAAAAAATGGGCGGGGCCGTAGCAAACGTGGCGCCAAATTTTAAAACACGGAAAGTGGGTGGAGCTAAAGCATGGCGCAAAATATGAAAAACCGGAAGTGTGAACGGAGCGAAGCGTAGCGCCAAATTTCAAAACGAAGCGTGGCGCCAAGTTTGAAAACTCAAAATGGGAATGATGGAACTTGACTAATTTAGGCAAAGAGGGGCAAAAAAGGGCGAGGAGGCGTCAATGCTTACGTATTCCTCCAGTAAGGGTGCCGCAGGGATCTCATAATTTTTATCTTAAGGCCTTACAGCGTTTCCCAGTCTCTCGAGAGGCGAGTCGAATTGCATATCCATGCCATCAGATCAAATCATGTCCAGATATGGTCCGCGTCAGCTCTTTGTCTTCAAGTTGCTGTTCCAAGAAGAGAAACCATATCAGTGGTACAGCAACCAAATGCGGGTCCACGGCAAGGTTTGCAGTAAAACAATAACATACTAAACCGTGGAAATGCCACGGTACATTTAATTTTGATACTGTTTTTACCGACGCCACTGGAGCGCGTAGCGCGGTTGCAGGGCAGAGTAAACAATAAATAAAATGCCGCTTATTGCACAACAGTCGGTAGATGTAAAATAAGAAAAGGTGGCAGGAAGTGTAGTTCCCAGAGGGGAATCGGGCCGCACCTTGTACCAGCAAGACCGGCGACCAACGCCTACGTTAAGCTTGGCCTGGAACTGTCCTCTGCCACAGATGTTTCGTGCCCACCGCACACAACGACAGCGCGGCCGCACAGTCGGCTCAGCGCGCCCGGCAGCTGAAATTTGCATGCAGTACGCGCACCATGATCGATACGACTTGGCCCTTCCCAGCGTAAGAAGTGCAGCCGCCGCCCGACAACCTGCCAGGAGAAGTCACAGCGGCTCTGCTCGCCCGGTAACCTAACTACTGCCTGCTTTCTTTTTTTTTCTCTCTCTCTCTGAGTGAATTGGAACGAGAGAATCTGAACAGAGCGTTGCGCACTTCCTTTGCAAAGCGCTATAAGCCGCCCAAACCGCTCGGATTCCAAGCCGGAAAGAGTCGCAGGACCAAAGCAGTCAGTATGGCGAGCAGAGTGAACATTTTTCAGCCTCGCCTGACACTTCCCCTTCGGCGCCAGCGGCCGTCGAAGCATCGAGACTCGGGTCTTCCGGGTTCCTCGCGTGCCCTCAAAGAGCGCGCCGGGCCGCTGGACGCACGCGCTCGATGACAGCGCGCTGCGTGCCCACGACACTCATGCTCGAGGCTAAACAATTTATCGCGGCTTTATCGAAGACCCAGTTAATACCGTGGACGACATTCCCCCTTCAGTGAGCATCGGTGCACGCATAGCGAGGTCTGTCCCATCGGCGGCGCTCTTTCGACTGTCTGAACCACGCTCTGCACTGCTGCGCCAACCTTTCGCTTCGTTTCTCGAGACCACCTACGATGTCCACTGTCAATCGTAAGCCAGGTGCGGGCCGGGCAACATTATTTTTCTTTCTTTTCTTTGCACACACTAATATATGCCACTCTTAAGCAAGCCCTTTATACTTAGTGGTATGGGCAGGGACACTTTATTTTTCGTTATTTTTTATCGTCCCCCAATAATTTTTGTCACTCGTAATCCAGCTCGTTTATAACGCACTGTGGGAGGAGTGGTAGGAACATGGCTACAGCTGCGACTATGCGTTGAAAATACATTTCTACCTCTCCCCCCCCCCCCCTTTTTTTTGTCCATGCTTTTGACACGACAACTGCGCAGAATTTTGTAGCCCAGTCGCTTTAAAAAAAAAGAAGAATGAGTCAGTTTCTTTCAATGCCATTCAACCTTGCAAATGATCCTCTTTCGCCTCTCAAGTTGAATGTATAAAAAATTGCATGAAATTAATCAGCAACGCGTTTCGTGTGGATAACTAAGTGTTAGACGCACACTAATGACGACACTTTTAATCTGTATTCTGGGGGTAATGCTCGTAACAAGAAATGACGTGCTTTTGCTGTTGCGCCTGTATCCAAGGTTTGCTGATTACGTAGTAGGAGCCGTAAAAAAAAGAGCAATAAATAATAGGAACTCACAAGCGTCCTCAAATACTTCTACTGAAACGCGGGGCCCTGCATATGCTGTATGATGCTGGTCATGAAACCAATTCTGATAGCGGATGCTATGGAGATGATTTACAAGATGTTAACCGCGGAATGCCTTATCCACCGAATCGCGTAATCCCATACATTAGGTTCAAATTTCACCAGTGAACTTCCTGAAAACTTTTGGTTTGCAATTCTTAGATTTTTTATGACCCGGACCACATCCGTTCGGCGTATGTGCCAAGGTCTAAAATGGCACTCCTGCCCTTTGATTCATGCCACTCGAAGATAGTTAAAAGGTGGATGCGTATTCGTGTATTAGGCCTTATTTTGTGAAATCCTGTTCGCATAAGTAGCTAAAGATGACACATAAATTTGATAACGCTGTTTGTTTCTCATTCAATTTTATCATTAAATATCAAGCGCAGGCGCGTTTCCTTCGCTCATCTTCACAAGAGGTTAACGCGAGCAATATAATCGTACGAAAAATTCAGGCACTGTTGGCGAAGTCCTTTTCATCTGGGACGGAGCGTAACATAAAACTCCAATTCGCTTCTATGCCTTTCGTACTGCAATGCATCACACTACAAGATATCCCCATCTTAAACTTTCCCTCGAAGCGATGCGTACGACGAAGTCATTTTGCGCTGGCGGCCTCATCGCGCTCTGCGTAGTGTTTAATTTACGAGTCCAGTTTATCTCATAAGCAACGCTAGCGCCGATGCTGCTGTGGAGGCGTCCTTATGTAGTCCACTGCGTGATCGCCGATCAGTGCCCCGATAGCACATATCGCTCGACTCCAACCTGCTCCACAGCCTGCGATGGAAAAAGCTTGGGGAAATTATGTCACTGGACTGCATCGCTTTTCCTCCAGGAATAATGGATGAAGATGGGGTGCCAGAATCGTTTACAGCGTCGTAAAGGAGCGGAGACTGGGAATAAAGAGATCACAGGCCTGCTTAGAAGCGTTATGAAACACGGAAGTGTTCTCGAGGAAAGAAAAAGAACACTGGCTACCGTTCGCGGAGCTTTCTGACACGACTGACAAACGACGCAGCGACGCATTTGTTCTGACCCCTATTTCCAAAAATAAAAACTTACCTTTCCTCTGGAGGGCGCATATGTGACTCGATCTCCGCAAAGCGGCCGCAAAAAATAAATTATTCATTTCTCTCTCTCTCTCTCTGCATCTATTAGACCCAGCTTTCTTGGTGTCTTCGTGAATCAATGTATCGCTCGGGTCAGCTGAACTGAAACCTGCATTGAAATAAGTACGCCGAACTTGCGCGACCAAATTACCTTGGTGTACGGTAGGCACACTCGGCTCAATTCTTAGTGGCACATTTCGCTGCGAACCGTACATACTGTACCCAGCTTTAGCGCATTTATCTCCAGTTCAGCGCAATAAAAAAAGAAAGAAACGCCAATCATTATGTGCAGCAGCTTGGACTAATGCAGCTTCTTTACTACAAGCCTATATTTTATTTTTGATCTAACGCTTGCCGGTATTCTGGTACATAAATCTCGTTACAACAAGCTCCCGCAACCTATATTAAAGAATAGCAAATTTTCGCATACTCCCTTCGCCCCAATCAGAACACTAAACAGCCTGTTCCTACTGGAGCTTAGAACGACCTCCGGCAAATTCACTGCTCATTTCACATGTGTTTCATTGTGGAATTTATTGCTCACTAGTATAAGAGACGTCCCATCAAATAATTCAAAGTTGGCTCACACTCGTTTCGAGTGAATTCGCATTTATTATGTTTTTGCCTGTGTTTACTGTCTAATGTTTGACTCTTTACTGTGTTTACTATGACTGAAAAATTTACGTTCCCTTTTACTCTTGGATGTGTCTCAATTTTCATTTTTTTTGCTGCTGCGGTAATCAACTAGTGTTAATACACAACGTTTAATGTTAATTATGTATCTGCCATTTCTTCTGTACACTTTAAAGATTCATATTTTGAGCTGGCAAAATATAGTAATTCTTTTCATTCGATTCTGTGCCATTGTTATCATGCACCCCGCTCACCGTGTGATGCCAGTGATAACGAAGGCATGGAGCCTTTTGAACGATTAAAGAGCGAAAAGGGAACAGAATTGGAATCAAATACTTATATTATCTCGACAAAGATTTTAGCCCATAGTGTACCGTCAAACAATCTTTTGTGAAATGAACTATGTAGCCGCCGCGGTCGCTCAGTAGTCATGGTGCTCAGCTGCTGACCGTAAACTCGCGGGTTCGATCCCCGCCGTGACGGTCTCATTTCGTTGGAGGTGAAATGCCAGATGCCAGTGTACTGTGCGATGTCACGTGGTCAAAATTATTCGCAGCCCACCACTATGGCGTCCCTCATAACCTAAATCGCTTTGGGGCGCTAAACACCATAAATAACCAACCTACGTGCACCTTGACTGCCAACCAAAAAAAAAAAGCCTACCCGCATGCGCCAAGTTGATACCTGAAGGAACCGCTATACGTGTGGTGTTTATTACATATAAGCTTTATCAACCTTTACCGCGCAGAGCTGAGTCTTTCAACCAGCAGAACATTCAGGTAGCGTGAATACCATGTTTCGTTTTTTTGCTCCTACCCAATTTTTTTTTTTGCAGTGTGGTAGATGTAAACGCCATCTTTTACGCTAAATATTCCACGCTCTCAGTGAAGCGCAATAAAAATAAAAAGAAGAACCAGTTTGCGGCAGAGTGACGAAGCTTTTATGCTCCCTTTAAGAAGGCCAACGTCTTCGACATATTTACTATAAACATAAAATTTATTACTGCGAGAGCACTATTCTGATGGGTAAACCCGCAGCAAGATTTTACAATGTTTATAGGTTTGTGCCAAGCGAAATAAATGAAAGTGAGTGAAATAAGTATCCGCGACTGGGATTCGAAACCGCGGCGGCGCGAACAGATCAGCTTCGCTGGCCACTGCGCGAGAGCACAAGGCTATCGCCGCAGTTTTTTTTTATTGGATGGAAATAGTGCCGAAAAGAAAATCTAAGCATGCCTACGCCTCAAAACACCAAGCCACCTTACCCCTGAAAATTAAACATTTTGACAGATTTGCCTGTCTGGTTGCGTTTGAAGACTGATAATAAACTGCAATTCTCCAACCAAAATTTTAACTTTAACCCAACTTTAACCTAACTTTAACCCAAGGCAAGCCCTACAAGACCTCAAGACAGACACCAACATAGTGATCCTCCCAGCGGACAAGGGCAACACAACAGTCGTTCTGGACAGACGGGACTACGAAGAGAAAATATTCACCTTACTCAGCAGTCAAGAATATGCAAAATTGAAGAAGGACCCCACAACCACTACCCAAGCAAGGCTAAAGAAAACATTGAAAGAAGTATTCGAAAAACACCCCACCTTCCGAAACCTCTACCTTCAGTTATTGAGCACCAACGGATCGGCTCCACCATTCTACGGCCTGCCCAAAGTCCACAAACCGGGGATCCCTTTGCGCCCGATTGTCCACTTCCGGTGTTCCCCTCTTCGCTCGTTGTCAGAATACCTTCACAAACTAATATCCGCAATCGCAGGAAAATCAGCGACCCATATCCGTCATTCCAGTCACTTCATCGAACTGGTGTCCCAAGCCGCCCTTGAGGCCGACGAATGCCTTGTCTCCTTCGACGGGGTGTCCCTTTTCACAAACATCCCCGTGAAGCTTGCGGTGGCCGCTACCCGTGACGCCCTACAACGCGACGACACACTCAGCGCACGAACCCCGCTGAGTGTGAATGATGTGTGCCGCCTCCTGGAGTTGTGCCTATCAAACACATACTTCTCGTCAAACGGGGAATTTTACCTACAAGTGAAAGGAACACCAATGGAAGCATCCATCTCTGTCGTCATGGCCAATTTAACAATGGAACACGTCGAACAACGAGCCCTCAACTCATTCCACCCGAAACCAAAGATTTTCCTCAGGTATGTCGACGACTGCTTCGCCGTCATCAAAAAATCTGAGACTCAAAATTTCCTTCGTCATTTAAACTCCGTAGAACCTGACATTCAGTTCACGCTAGAGGTGGAACAAGAAACCTCCGTGCTGTTTTTGGACGTCCTCGTGTCCGGAAACAACAATACCCTTCAATTCTCCGTATACCGCAAACCAACCCATTCAGGCCGGTATCTCCCCTTCTCTTCGAACCACCCGACAGTCCATAAAGCATCAGTGGGGAAGACGCTGTTCAGAAGAGTTGAGACACACTGCAGCACAGAACTTTACAGAAAAAAAGAACAACGCACGATATTCAAAGAACTCATCATGAACGGCTACCCAAAAGACTTTATTCAAAAAACCATTCGACGTCAAAAACACAACATTCGTCAAGAAATCAACGCACAAAGACCAACGGCACCACCAAAATATGTCACTTTACCTTATGTCGAAGGTGTCAGCGAAACCATCGCCCGAATCCTGAAAAAATCGGGTCTCGAGGTTGCGCACAAGCCCACAAACACTGTTGCGCTTTGCCTACCTGTTCCCAAAGACCGGCCGCCGAGAGAAAGAGCCCAAGGCATTGTCTACCAGATTCCATGCGCCGATTGCGATGCAAGCTACATCGGCGAAACCAAAAATTACAAAGAAAGAATTCGGCAACATAAGAACGACGTCCGCAAATTCGCAAGAGAGCGCAATCCAGTAGCCGAACATTCCGAGGACACCGACCATAGAATCAACTTTGAAGAAATCCGCATCCTCGGAACAGAAACAAATTACCACAAGAGGCTCCTTCTGGAACCCTGGCATATCCAAACCACCTCGAACAATATCAACCGCACAAAAGGAAACCTGCCCCCAGTATATGCCCAGGGACTTCGCTCTTCAACGCAACGAAAAAAAGTCCCCATTCAGCACCTCCCTGCAGTGCGCCAGCGTGACAAAACAGCCTAAACCCCCCTCCCCCTCCCCCGCGCCATTCGCAACACAGCTGTTCTTTTCACCCCCCCCCCTCCCCTCCATACTTAAAAGACACTAGCTACTGCCCTCAGTCACACCTGACGAAGGAGCCGAGTCGGCTTTGAAACGTTGGGTTAAAGTTAAAATTTTGGTTGGAGATGGACAGTTTATTATACACCTTACCCCTGCACGTCATCACCTTCTAAAACATCAAAAGTCTGGGAGGCACACACATGCATCCAGATAGGGGAGCCAGCTAGGTGGCTCTTCCAGGGCAGCATATACTCCCCGCACCAAAGCGCACTGCTCACGAAACAACAATTTCGACGACCGTGGCGGTCCATCATGAGGCTCCTCCAGAGACTAAATAGTCCCAGCAACACAAATAGATCACATGGCACAACGCAGTTTTTCTCCACAGGCAAAGGACGGATACTGTAGGGTGTGATGTCAATGCCCTTCTTAATTGTTCGTTGTAATATGTCCCAGAAGAACATAGAATCACAGCACAGAATAAAACAATGGTCAATGGCGTCTGCGGCATTGCGCAGGCGGCGATTCACCGTCCATGGCACAAACATCTCCTTAGCATGAAGCCATGCCTTCACAGACAGCGTCAATGTTGGCAGTTTAAAGAAGAACGTTTTTGCAGCAGAACAAATGCACATTCGCTTAACACGTTTTAAAACACTGGTATTAAGGAACTCAAGAAAATGTTGCCAATACAGCGGCCCAGGAAACAAATACTCTGTAAGTGCCTGAGTCATCTGCCTTCTGGAGAGGCTATACAGGTAGTCTAAAGAAAAGAGGACAGTGAGGAAATTTAAGATGTCACCAACTTCTCTGAGGAATCCCCATAAAGGCCCCTCACGAGTGCGTCCAGTCGGTGCGAATAGGAAAGGCAAATGAGCACTAAGACGCCTAATAAGCATAGCTGCTAAAATATGGTCGTTTGCCGATTTGAAAAAGAAAAAATGATGTCTGAAATGAGGTCTGGATTAGACAAAGCATCATGTGCGTTCTCTATAGATGTCGAAAACCTGTACTACTCTGTTCTCCACGATGGCCTCTTTACAGCCATTCGTGCGAGCATAAATGATTTTGATGAACTAAGGTTACAGAATTCTATTGGAATCACCAGTGACCATTTTATTTCTTTGCTTGACTGTTATCTGCAATCAACTGTAATTGATTTTAACCAGAAGTTTTATTTGCAAAGAACTTGAATTTGCATTGGCTCATCTATAGCCCCCATTTTAACTGACATATATTTAGCTTTTATTGACCAACGCATTTGTGCGCAGTTAAACCGGACACCTGTCAGACGGGTGTTCCGTTTTGTTGACGATTATTTTATTCTTTTTGACCCGCCAACCTCTTTTAACTTTGACGAAGCTGTTGCTGATGTTCTTAACATTTTTAGAGACAATTCTCAAGGCCTCACCTTCACTTGGGAACTGCCGCAAGGGGGCAAGATCCAGTTTCTGGACGTTCAGTTTGAATTCACTGGCGTAGATCATGTGTGTTGGGTGTATAACCCCCGCTCCAAGAAAAGCCTCATACCGTTCAGCAGTGCCCATTCTAAACTGGTGAAACGAAGTATTGCCATGACGTGCTTACACGCCGCTCTCTAAAAATCATGTTCTCACTGCGTGCAGGCTGGCTTTGACAAGCAACTTCAGAGATTAAACAACGCTGGTTATCCCTGCCTTGTCATAGCCGCTGTTT
Source organism: Amblyomma americanum (assembly GCF_052857255.1). Classification (NCBI taxonomy): domain Eukaryota; kingdom Metazoa; phylum Arthropoda; class Arachnida; order Ixodida; family Ixodidae; genus Amblyomma; species Amblyomma americanum. The sequence continues at coordinate 190,138,972 of NC_135497.1, read as the reverse complement.
GTGAAGCCTTGCTACAGAAGACTAAGCTCTCTTTGAGCGGTGCTCTATCAAGCAAGCAGCGAGATAAGAGGCCTATGGCGGTGATTCCGTATTTGCACAAAATAGCGCATAACATCAAGAAGATAGGGGGTCGTTATGGTGTGAATGTGGTGTTTTCAGCACCACGTAAGCTTGGCAAGATATGCTCCATGATGGACAAACTACCCCCGAGGTGCGCTATCAAGAATAGGCAGCGTTATACGGATTGCAGGTCTAAAGTCATCTATGAGATACCGCTCAAGTGTGGGCGGGTCTACATTGGGCAGACCGGCCGTTGTTTCAATGAGAGAGCGATTGAGCATAAACGGACAATAAAAAACAATGAAAGGGGAAACCTTCCTGATCACTGCAGAGATTGCTAAGATTGCGGACCGGTGCTGGAAGAGGCAAATTTTATCGGCAGAGGCAGACAGCGAGTTGAAAGGGAAGTTATAGAAGCATTTCACATACAGAAAGGTGGGCCCACGTGCATAAGCACTTCGTCGGTAAAACTCAGCGGGCAAGAACTGGATTTTTTAGATGGTCATGTGTAGATCTTGTCATTTAATCTTGCTATCATGTTCGTAAATTTTTCATGCCTTGTTCTGTGAGTAGCAATTCTCTGGCTTTTATGCATAAATGTAATCTTTTTCTGTACATATATTTTTTCTTGTTAGCTTGTCATGGCGATAATAACGCACTGGTGGTGATAATGTACTGGCGTATAAAGGTGGTGTTTTCCGAAATAAACTCAGGTGGTAGTAGGCGCTCTTTCTGTCTCTGGTGTCTTCCTGTGTTCGTTCCCTTGCGCCATTCAACTTCGTTCTTGGTTTGCGCCCCGATGAGCCCAGCCTTGAACACTCCCTCCTCAGTAGGAGCGGAGCGAGCTAGGGAAGAAAATAAGCGCATGGTAGGTTGGCTGGAAGCACAGGTGGGTCCCCCCGGAGGTGTTAGGTCATGGCGCCGAGGGCCGGAGGGCCGATAGGCTGACGACCTAAGCCTCTACTGCAGGATCACACCACACATACTTCCGGCGTCTGAAAAACCACGAAAAAAACTCGACGGTTAGTAGCTGGCAGATTAGAAACAAATCCTGAAAGTTGTGGAGGGACCCCAGGTAGCTGACCTCAAGTTAGGTTCTGCTGTCTCCGGCGGTCGGAGCCCTTTGCGTTTGGTGGGTGGTGGGCATCTCGTGAGTGGGGGCCGCACCATTGGGCAGTCTTGACGCCCTCCCTGTCCTGCCAGAAAGGCCAGCTATGAAGTCAACATAATTGAAGGATCAGAGCAAAAACTCGCTGTCCTTATTCTCATCCCTACGCCCAGAACCCCTTTCCTGACAACCATTCATCCTATCCATTTTGCCCATCTTCTGCGCTAAGTTCCCTGGGGAGATCGGGGAGGTTCCCCGCGCCCGCTCCCACGGCTGTGGGTCGCTATGTAGCTTTTTACCACCACCCCCTCTTTTTTTCCCCTTTTCCCCACCTACGGGTGGAAAAAATTATCATTATTCTTGGGCATTTTCTTTTATCTTCTAAATTGGGTTAAACCTGTTGTACGTATGTGGTGCAGGCAGGGGCTTATTATTTTTCAATCTTTTTAGATTGCCCCAACCTAATATTTGTATCTTCCACAACGTGGTGCGGGCTGGGACGTATTTTTCTTGTTTCTTTTTTCAATCCGAACATAATCTATGAATCTTCCACAAAACTGAACACACTTTAGGTAAGAAAAGTATCAGCCGTGATGCGATGCCCGGAGAAATAATGCTCTCACGAGGCGATTTATTCATGATTAAAAAACTGTCAGCAAGTATTCACTCCCATTAGCCTACTGATGCAGAGATGCAGTGTGGCGACATCTTTAGCGAGATTGCGACACGTTTTGCGAAACGCTGCGCTCAGTGTGAACGTTGCGCCAAATTGCGTGTTTTGCACCGCATGGCGTGCGGCTGCTGAGCAAGAGGACGCGTGCAAATCCCGGCCTGGGCGGCCGCGCTTCGATGGAGGTAAGAGGCGCCCGTGTGCGTGAGATGTCAGTGCACGTTCAGAAGGCGCAAGTAGTCAAAATCAGTCCGGAACCCTTCACTACGACTCCTCTTTTATTCTTTCAACTCTTCCCGCAAGATGTTGCTGAGGTGTCCACCGAGAGTGAAGTGAGACAGTCACTGCGCCTTTCCTTTTCCGGTAGCCATTTTTTTTACTCTAGGTGACATTTTACTATAGGTGGCGTTCAGCATGCTCGGCTGCACACCGCCTACTCCGCTTGAAGGACAAGCGGTATCCTGGGCATTTACCGGCTTTTTCGGTTGTGTCTTTTTTTGCACTGTTACTTGTTCCAAAAGTTATGCACCATCTTGCCCGTGTTAAAGTTTTTTTAAATCATGAATGGAACGGGCAGCACGAATTTTTACCCAACTGCAAAGTGCGCAAAAATTACAGCGATGGCAACGAAAGAACAAACAATACATGGTGCACAGGACAATACCTCTGTCATGCATTGTGATAAATCGTTCGACTGCAAGCACATCGAATCCACTGTAAATAGGTCTACTAGGTAAGACACTGCATAACCGCGCCAGACATCAACAAACGTGTCAACTTGAGCAGCGCCCCTCCCCAACCAAGATTGGAACTCTCAACGCAGACGCGATAATTCGGCCTCCCCGTGAACGGCAATAGCGTAGCTTTAACACACAAACCTATCCGCCCGTGTTATTGTGCAAGGTTCGGTATTTGTGAACCAGTGAATGCTGGCGCGAGAAGAGCCGGCGAGAATGCGCGTTGCTTTCAGTGAATTGTATTGTACCGCTTGTTGTATACGAACAGCCCTGTATACGCGAGTGGTGGGAGGGAGCGGATTACAGTTTCATCGCACGTACCACCGCAAACAAACATTGCAGCGATCATATGCGAATTAATTTTGGTCACGTGCCTTGCTGTTGTCTCTTAAATGTTCAATTTACGAACGGGGTGTCTCCACCGTGTACAAGCTGTGCAGTCTGAATTTCCACACTCGCCATGGCCAAGCGGGCAGCGAAAGCATTCTAAACCTCAGCAGTTTGGTCGCACTCGCCAGATTTGAGTTTCCTAAAATTTCAATCCTGTTTTTTTTTTATCCATGCAGCACAGTGTCCCATTTACCCAACAGACAACAGGTGACAAAAAATACAAGCGTGAATCGGGAACTTGGCACTCACCAATGCTGATCGTTCGCTCGGCCCAAGCACGGTCACCTGCTCCCAGTTCATTGCTGCAGGCGCTAATGGCTTAGAACGCATGCGGATGAACACGGTACGAGGCGAATCCTCATGTAAAAAATCTAGGCTTTGAAGGAATGCAGCGAGTGGATGTCTCTACCAGAGTTCCCACGCTGCTCCATCAGCAGTCGAAAATGGCGTCAGCTTTAGGCGCCGGTTGAATAAAACAAACATGGCGGCGCCCACCTATCGAAACTCGTAAACCTTTTCGTAAGCAGGCTGTACCAATTCGTCCTCTCCCTTGCCGCTGCTCTCAGATATGTTAATTAGGATTGATTCGATTCCTCTCGGTGCCACTGTCTCTCGGCACCGCTTTTAACGCCATATCACTAAGGAGCTCGTGTCGCAGAAAATTCGACGTCACTGCTGATGTCGGCGTTGTTGACCGTGAGCGAACAATCCACGAAAGATTCCCTCGGAGGCAGATGGGCCACCTAGGCCTCCCGACATTGCGGCGTCATCACAGCCTACCCACCGGATTGTAATCAAACTACCCACCGTGCGAGGTGGCAGTTAAATTATAATGATTGGTCGCTCTCGAAGGGCAACCTGGGTCGCACAAGGCCCACCGGTGGCAGTACCGGCCATCAAAGAGCAGTGACGCAGCGCTCAACGACTGCACCACTGCTCCAAGAGTGGTGTGAACACTTCCATGGATCTATGAATGTAAAGTAGAGAATAACCACTTAAGTATATATAGGCATAAATTTATTTAGCTATTTAGTAAAACGAACTCTTCAGAAAGTTGGTTGCTTAGCTTGAACATAACAGCAGCGCGAAAAAAGACAATCGCATAGGGGTGAAAACACTCAAGACAAGGACAAACGGTGCACTCAAAACTGATTTATTTCACCAATGCATGGAAAATATAAATGCACCGCCGCACGTGCGCACAGAATACAGACGGAAAGAAAGAAGTAAAGACACGTGCCAACGACAGCTTAGAACATTTCACAGTCGTCTGACACATCTTATATTTTGGCAGAGAAAAGAACGCATTCCGATCTGTACAAGTGAATTCAAGTTTCGCTTACGCAATAATGGCGCCTTTTCTTTATGTGATATGCTTCCAGTAGTTCACGTGCAGTCTGATCGTTGCTTTTGCCTAGAATCCTCGCACTATCAAAATGCGGCGAACATTCATTGCAACACCTGCCATGCTCAGCCAAGCTCACATCTTCGTTATTCTCAGATTTCCGTCAGTGCTCCCTTAGCCGGTCGTCGACGCATCTGCCAGTTTGGCCGACATAGATTTTTCCACAAACAGTGGAATCTCGTACACCACTCCTGATTGACACTGTACATGGGGCTTGGCATGCTTTTCTCCGCATCCAGCTTTGGTGGCCTCCCTGACGGAGGTACGAGGGCATAGTCGGCCGAGCTTTAATTACCGGAGCCAAGAAAACGAGCGGCACCCCATACCTGTTCACTACCTTCGTCAAGTTATGCGAAAGTTTGTGCAGGTAGGGGGTAAATTCCGGTCGCCTGGTCCGCTCAGCCTTCCTCATCTTCAAGGTCGTGGAGCTCTTGTTTACATTCTTCAGGAGGGTCTCGGCAACAGCCGTCACGTCCTGCCCGAATCCGGGGCATTGATATCTCCTCCTTCCGAGTGAGACTACGAAGGAGAGGGTGCGAACACGGAGGATTTAGAGCGCGTTTTCGCTGGCGCAAATCTTGTTTCTCGGAAACATGGGACAGGAACGTATCTGGGGGAAGATTGCTTGTAAGTCGGTTCCTGCAAAGATCTTAGCAACGTCTGACCATTAATGACCCTTTTCTTATAAAGAATTCTAGAGAAGTTTTTGATTTCCTGAAGACCGCAGCGGACCACAGCGGTGGCCAAGTGGTTGAGCATCCGCCTCGCATTCGGGAGGTTCGGGGTTGGATCCCCAGCGCCGCCGGGTACCCACCGGTGATACAATGGGTACAGGTTTTCGCCTGGACTGGTGCTCTAGTTATTTAGGGTGAAATGCTTGGGAAATGGGTCTTTTACCCCACCTTGGGAAGGAGAAAATACCTTGTGCCATGGCGCTCTTTGGCAGTAGATGCCCTTGCGCCATAATCATCGATTTCCTGAAGACCGATCGCAACATTGGCTTCGCGTTCTCAGTGGATGCAGAGGATTTGTTCTATTCCATACATCACCAAGAGCTGTTGGCGTCACCGAAACTAGTGCATAGTCGAAAGTGGCATCGCCCCTTTCCAGAATTCATCTGGTGTGTCCGTTGGCAATTCTTTAACCCGTATAGAATTGTATCTGCAAGTAACTTTCATCGCTTTTAACAACCTGTACTATTTACAAACCAAAGGAATGTGTATTAGGTCCTGCGTTGCTCCCATTTTAAAGGATATTTTTTTATACAGCATTGACCAGATTTTAGCCTCTGATTGAAACCCGGGGGAAGTCACAAAACTGTACCGATATGTTGATTTTATCTTGTTAAACAAGCAGAGCACTTTACACTACTGCGCTATTGCTGATAGAATTTTAGGCGCTTTTAAAAAGCATGGAAAAGGATTGACCTTCACTTGCGAAATAACAAATTAGAATCATCTTCCGTTTTTAGGCAAACGTCTCAAGTTTGGCGGGAGCCATGTATGTCGGGGCTACGTCCCAAGTGTGCGAAACCAACTGTTGAATTATGATTCAGCACACTCAAAAATAATTGAAAGAAGCATAGTGAACTCGTGCCCCGAATAAGCGTTTGAGAAATCGTGCGAACCTGAAATGCAGGCCAGCTTTGATAGCCAATTGGCAAGAATTTTGGATACAGGCTACTCTCGGTCGGTCGTGACGGCTGTTGCCGAGACCCTCCTGAAGAATGTAAACAAGAGCTCTACGACCCTGAAGACGAGGAAGGCTGAGCGGCCCAGGCGACCGGAAGTTACCCCCTACCGGCACAAAGTTTCGCATAACTTGACGAAGGTAGTGAATAGGTATGGGGTGCCGCTCGTTTTCTTGGCTCCGATAAAGCTCGGCCGACTATGCCGTCGTACCTCTGTCAGGGAGGCCACCAAAACTGGATGCGGGGAAAATCATGCCAGGCCCCATGTACAGTGTCAATCAGGAGTGGTGTACGAGATTCCACTGTCATGTCGAAAAACCTATGTCGGCCAAACTGGCAGATGCGTCGACGACCGGCTAAGGGAGCACGGACGGAAATCTGAGAATAACGAAGATGTGAGCTTGACTGAGCATGGCAGGTGTTGCAATGAATGTTCGCCGCATTTTGATAGTGCGAGGATTCTAGGCAAAAGCAACGATCAGACTGCACGTGAACTACTGGAAGCATATCACATCAAGAAAAGGCGCCATAACTGCGTAAACAAAACTTCATTTCACTTGTACAGATCGGAATACGTTCTTTTCTCTGCCAAAATATAAGATGTATCACACGACTGTGAAATGTTCTAAGCGGTCGTTGGCACGTGTCTTTACTTCTTTCTTTCCGTCTGTATTCTGTGCGCACGTGCGGCGGTGCATTTATATTTCCCATGCATTGGTGAAATAAATCAGTTGTGAGTGCAGCGTTTGTTTTTGTCTTGAGTGTTTTCTCCCCTATGCGATTGTCTTTTTTCGCGCTGCAGTTATGTCCAAGCATTACGCTATAGCGTCATACCCTAGAGACGGTGCTTAACTGTCCCCTCCAATTTGTTATTTCTTTTATGTGTCTTCAATAGCTTGACTTTCATAACGCGAATAGGAGTAGCTAGTTCCAGGGGTGGGAGGGCACCTTCTTGTGACTCATGAGGGAATTCAAGGGATCCGTACTCAGTGCACAGAGGTGAGAGAATGCGCGGGGGACAAGCGCAAAACTTTAATATTACGAAACGCGTTCGAGAGTGCCTTCTTTTGTGTGTAGTTTTAATGCTTTATTATTTTAAGGCCGTTCGTTTCAGGGTTTTAATTTTCGCAACTTTCGGAAGGTAATGCTTTTTTTGCTGTAATTCGAGTACAAACGGGGTTGTTCAGCAAGAAGTTTCATATTTCATACTAATTCTGGCCACTTTCTGCAGCAAAAGACAATTTACTGTGAGCGCTCGTTTTCTTTCAGCGCATGAAATAAAGCTGAGGTATATAGGCATCGTCAGGAGGCATTCTTTGCCTGCTGTTCTGTAGTGTACTTTTTGCTCATTATTTAAAAAAATATGAAAATTGTAGGCTGCACTAAACACGCTTAATCATGTCAGGTATTCCTTTTTTTAAACATTTATTACAATTACTTTGCCGCACGCATTAGCATTACTTTCGCGCTCGCGCGAGAACTGACTACATCGCATTGTATTACTACACCCTAAGCAGCGCCTTCTTGAGTACAGTGCCCGCAGCGCTGGCAGTCTGTCTGGCCAATTGGTCTGGCCGTCTGACCCTCTCCTGCTCCCTTTCCCAAATTTGGTAATAGCGTAGCGCCGCCTCGCGTCCACGACGCCAAACTACCCCCTAACAAAGGCTTCTTCTTGCTTTAAAGAGATCTGCGAATTTTCTGTCCACGAAAATATTTTCAGCAATTACGAAAAATTATCTGCATTGATAATGTTTTTAAATAACAATGCAAAATAAAAAGCTTACGAGATGGGGCGATAGGCTCTCGCCTCCATACGGTACCTCAATGAAACAGATGGGCAGTCGCAATACTGGGCTGCCGCGTTGGCTCTGCGGTTGCGGAGCTCGGATGCTGCCCCTAAAGACGCTGGTTCGATCCCTACAGCGGCGGTCGCATTTCTATTGAGGCGAAATGCGACCGCCGTGTACTGTGTGATATCAGCGCACGTTAAAGACCGTAAGGTAGTCGAAACTATCCGGAGCCCTCCACTATGGCGTCCCCCATAGCCTGAGTCGCTTTGGGGCGTTGAACCTCATAAAACTTTAACAATCGCAATACTACGGGAACGGGCGCGACGCTACAGGCACTCTACTAGGAGCCACTGTCCTGTGGGTTCGCGAATTGAGCGCCGGGCAGTGGCAAAATACGCGAAGTTTTGAGAACACACTGGCCTTATGGGACAGAGGTAGAGGCATTTTTTGCATTTCACTGAGTGACACAGGCGGTGCAATTAGCGACAGACCACTGTAAGTAAAATCCTGCGTCCAATTAACCCCCCCCCCCCCCCCCCAAGAACAATTCCACGACCTTTTGTCTACCTTTATATGCTGAAAAATACACATTCAGCATCCCAGCGATTGTTTTAAACGCATGACATCCTTGGAGAAATTTTTGGCTTTTTTCTTTATCGACCTCTTTCGCAGCTTTTGGGCAAAGTGTAGTTAGAGCTTGATACATTGACGCCAATATGACGTCTTACCCGTATACCCTATTTGGCTATCGCTTCTAAAACTACTTTTCGAACTTATCCTTCAGTTAACCCATTGCATGAATAACAATTAAGCGTTAAAAGTGTTTTACGACCATTCGTTAACTGAAGAAACCCTGTCTGGACTAAGTAAAAGTTATCCGTTAATGCTCGTGCGGTGTCTTCAGCTTTACACACTGTAAGAGTATGCGCTCTCTAGAAGATGTATTTTCGGGTAGCAATTTGTTTGATCCAATTTTAAATAAATTTGATCGGGGTGCAAGGTAAAGGCAAAGCCGGATTTTACCCGAAAACAAAGCGCCCTCTTTATGATTCGGCAGGCTGCAGTTAGCATCAACATCTTCCACGAGAGGGCGGTTGTATAGAGTAATGGTATCACATGTTACTCAAATCCAGGCCGCATTTCTGCTTCGAGTTGTTTATCGTTTCGGCCTCTCTCTGCAAATCTGCGAGTGAACATAGTTGGCTTGTTTCATAAAGGGACGTCTTTGCGCTTAGAAATGCTGTATAGATTTCTGTCGTATCTCTATGGCTGCGTGCACATATGTGAATGTTAATTACTGCCATTTCTTCGGCAGTATTCTGACATTCACGGCGTGCAGTCCACATTCACGATATCTTCGCGGGCCCTGTACCCTCCAAGCCTGCTGCACGTCTTCCTGACACCTCTGCATAGTACCTCAGGCTTCAACCCAGAGATGCTTGACGTTTATTTTACTTGCCGTTTCCATTGCTAAAGCGTATGCAGAAGGGATGCAGAAACTTGTAAGCATTCTTGTGTGCGCGTTTGTGCCTGTAATAACACTTATAAGATGCAGAAACCTTTCCGATTAGTTGGCGCTCGCCAAAAGATATTTCGAAAGCTTAAAAAGCGTTTAAATAGAAGTAGAGCGAATAACCCACGCATATGTGGGGCCACTCTACTTTAGTTGTATTCTTGTTCTTAAAAGGTATCGTGTTGCGAATATTTGCTACATTTGTCCAGCAGCCCCCTTTTTTTTCGCGTTTATACAAAAACTGCGAACGTTCGAGTGTTTGAGTGTCATATTTCGCTTTGGTCAACATAGGGGAACGCGCGAACAATAAGCATATAATTTTGGGGCGATTTCAGGAATTCAGGGGAGGGGGAAAGATCTCCCCAGATGATTTTTATTTACACCTGTCGAAAATACAGTTTGCATTGCTTCTGTCTTCAATTTGACTTGGATGACAGGCGGAAGCCACTGAAGCTCGCACACACAAGACGGCGCTGCAGAACCTTCACCGCACGCCTCTTCACTCTCAACTGGAATGAAAACGATTTCACATTTACGTTCTCAGAGGCAGCGATGCAAAAAACATCTATGCGTCTGTTCAGAGATGCGCTCCGAGATGCTAGGTTAGTGTATGTTGGGATATCCACCTTGACTTTTGTCCCAGAAACAAAAACTACGAGCCTGAAGTTACCTACTATCGTAGCATATTTCATATGGCTGCAGACAGACAGTAATAACAACGCCAAGAACTGTGCATATGATTCGCTGTTCTCTAACCTGAGGCGGTAATGCTTCGTGTAAGTCATGCGTTTAAGCAAGCACTGTTCACTCAGCGACTAAAAGTGCAGCAACCGTGCAGGGCTCATGTACAGCTGATGTAGTGGTTTTTTGAAAAACTGTCATATTTAACAATTTTCCTCAGTAGCACTACGTTATGTGTATGCAGCTAGCAGCTACGTCCTCTTCCAGAAGCACTGCACCTTCCTGTCTCATGTTTTTTTTTTCAGAAACACGCTGTGAATTGAAGATGAATGTACCGGCCACAGCGTACCTAGATGTAAAGCCGCTTATTTGTGGTATCCGCCCTTAACAAGCAGCAGCTTGCCGCCGTAGCCTCCGCCGAGCCCGACACCACCCAGGCCACCGCCTCCGAGCAGGACGCCTCCTCCGAGTCCACCGAGACCTCCAGCGCCGAGCCCGCCGAGGCCGTAGCCTCCTCCGACGCCTCCAAGCCCGGAGTGGGCTACAATGGCTCCTCCGCCGTGCACCTGGGACACGTGGTGCACCGTGTTGACGAGGAACGAGGGCCCGGCCACGGCCTTGCTGAGGCCGGCGCCTCCGCCGCCCAGAAGCACGACGCTGCTGCCGACGCCCACTCCGCCACCGCCGCCCAGGCCCGCTCCCCCGAGGGCCAGGCCACCGCCCAGGCCACCGCCCAGGCCGCCGAGGCCTCCGTACCCGCCACCCAGGACGCCACACACAGCGCTGCCCACCAGGGCGCTCAGGACAACGGTGAATACCTGCGACCGTGCGCAACGCATCACTGGTTAGCCGCCGAGCAAGCATTATTCAAGTCAGTTCTTCACCCTACATTGTCTTTCCTATCCCTTTCCCAGCGGCCGTTCTACCTCACACCCCATCATTGCTTGCCCCACCGCCCACCTTCACGAGGGGAAAAGGAAGAGAGCTGTCACTTTAGGGAGAGCCGTGGGGGAGCCATTGTTGCCATTTGTCGAAGGTGTAGCTAGCTATGCATTCCCAGATAAGGAGTCACTTTCGTATGTCCTTACTTCCCAAAAGGGTATGTGTCTCAAGGCTGACTTAGGAAATAGGAGAGAAAAATAGAGGGGTGTGCCATTCAAAAAGTGGCTCAGGATAAATTCTAAATTCCAACAGATAGGTAGAAAGAAATAGCAGGTCTTGTTTCTGCTTTGATTTTTCAGTTAGAACCCTGTTCACGGAATGGGCCAAGAATCACGCTCATTTAAATAAGCCTATCCATAAATTCTAACAGTGACTGGGCACAGAAGCTCAATTCAACTTTTGTTGACTACTTGAGCAATGAGAATGATCGATTACGTGATTGTAAGACATTCGTTTGCTGATGAGAAGTTACACGTTTTTCGTCACACATAGAAGCGCATTTTAACAAGCGCGAAGCACAAAGAAGGCCCATTTGCCAGAAATTTTACTGACACGTCATATGAAAGGAAGTTTAGCAGCGTTTCATTTGAAGCTAGTTGGCTCACGTTCTGAACTTCTTTGCGCTGTCCCGTGCGTTGGCTAAAAAAAAAACAATCCGCCATATGAAAGTATTACGTTCCTCGATTTTATCCGCAGACCTGTAGGTTTCTAGCCGCCAATAATTTAATGTTTCTCTAGGAAATTGCCGGAGGAACGAAAAGGACGCATTTATGGTTTTCATTTGATGTTTAGTTCCAAAGGCTAGCAAAACTTAACTTGAGGACCGGCCTCTTTCTCGGCCTTCAAATTTATACTAAATCTTACACAATAAACTCACTCAGTTGTTATAATATATAGGCATCGCTCAATTTTGCCAGGAGTCATCAAATAGTCTTGTTCGGTGCAGTGCTGTTTGAGTGGAAATTATTCCTCATCTCTTTTGGCCCTTACATAATCACGGGTAAGTCGCTGTTCCCAAAGCGCACCAAGACAGGCAGTCAAACGTGCCAGGAAGCCGAAGAGAGGCAGTGCGTGAGGCGCGCACACTTCCTCTCTCCAGTCTCCTGTGGTCGCTGCACATTCAGGTGTTGGAAATCCTGCTCGCAGAGGAGGCGCGGCAATTAAGTCAAAAGTATTGGCCAGATGACAACGTAAAATCCCAGAGCTACGGTGAACGGGAGCCGTACGTTTTCATGAGAAGCCTTACCAGGGCGTTCATGGTTGCTGGTTGGTTGCTGCTGGCACAAGCAAGCCTTGGAATGGAAGGTCTGTGTCTTCCAGGTGCCAGCGAACAGTCTTATATACTTGCACCCCCCGCGTCTTCTGGCTACGTCACCGCTCGAGGTGTGAGGCCGGCGCAGCTCCTGCGCTATCGCGCCGCTTCCGACCATGCTGTCTTCCTGCACACACGCACACACGCCACGCAAGGAGCAGAAATCCCCCCGCTGAGACCCTTCGAAGCTTCCTCACGCTCCTCCGACGGCGCACGCTCACGCACGCGACACACGAACTCTGCTTATCGAAGCCTAATATTCTAGTCCCTCTGGCCTCTCAAGAAAGTGTAACAGCAAAAAGGCGGCGGCAACCGCGAAGCCGCCGTCACAATACCGAAAAGCTACAGGTGCCGTGTCCTGGATCGGAAGCGCGCGCCTTCTTTTCGGAGCTTTCGCCGCCAACGGGGTGTTATTTCTCTCGGAGGGATTTTTTTTCCTCCAGTCACGTGCTCTCACGCAGCAGAGTCTTGGGTCGCGAACATGGGCCGCTATCGCAGGCGCGCATCTCTCCCCTCTCGCGGCGTCCGCCCTGGCCCGGCCAATTGAAAACCGAGCCCGCGGCGGCGGCGCCCACTGCCGCGTGCGCCGCACGCTGGAGACCTGCGCGGCGTACTGGAACGAGAAGGATGAGTCCACACTCGGCGATCGTGGTTGACGTGTATTCTCATCGTGATTCTGTGGATACGGCTCGAGGAAGAATTCTGCTGCGGCGAGCCGCGAAAGAGCGCGCCGCCCGGTTCCGGCGGCCCACATCCCTCAGCTGGGCGACTGCGCCGTGCGAACAGGACACGACGGGCACCGGCGCTTAATTCGCACCGACGGCGCTCAGCTGCCGCCGATGTTCATGTTGCGCCCTGCTATCGGCCACCCTTGCCTGATTCGCTGAGGAGATTCGGGAGGAAAACAAGAAAGGCTACCTCCTCCCGTCGCCTCCCTCAAGTCTCTGACGAAGGACGAACCGATCAAGCTGCGAAAATATCAAAGCGGTTTCTCGCAGTAGTGCCGCGCAGGGAACTTATTAAAACAAAGAGGAAGCCTTTTTTTCGGAGACGTTAAGCAGCGAGAAGGTCTGACGTACCTATGCGGCAGTTCCATCTCCTCCTTCTGCTCATACAGTTCGAAGCGTGGGCGTTTGGAACCGGAGCTATTTCTGCCTCCATAGGTGTGTTCTGCCATTGATGGTAGCGATTTTCTCTAATTGTGTTGTTGTTTCTTAGTGACGCCAAGCTTTTCCCAGAGGTAGCACGAGCTGGCTCAAATGATTAAATATTTTTTTATTTTTGTTTTACAAACGACTTTCGCAGGAGCGTAAGCCTGCACTTTCACTGATATGAGACCTAGTTCCAGGCGTGAGCGGAAAAGTCTTCGGCCGGATAATTGCACAGACTGGCCCATCGCCGACGCCTTGTGAGTCCTGTGGTGACTTTCTTGAGGAAAAGGTTAATGAGGCGTCAAAGCACGATGACAAAGCAGCAAAGACAAAATAATTGGAACTGGCAGAAACCGGTTGCGTATAATCGAAGATAAAGATATTAATGTCTACAGCAAGTTTATTAATAGTTTTGGTGGCACAGGGGTTCAATTCTTTATTCTGTAGAAGCCACAAAGATCAGAGCGCTTTTCCTAGAAACAGTAGCACCGCTTAATTGAAGACTCCCGTCGCGGATGAAGAAGAAATAATTACAAATAATTAAGAGGGAAGAGGTTAAAGGTGAGCGTCTTGCGAGTATGCATCGTCTAACAGATGACGAGCTGCCAGATTTTCTCTCGCTTCATCAATTATTGGGCAACAACTCCCGCGCTAAAATGCATCGAAATTACTGCTTTGCGGGAAGCCCAAAGACATCGATTTAGATGCAGCGAAATAGCAATCAGCGCAAGAATGCAAGGTTGGTGAACGCACAATAAACGCTGAAAGGCGAGCTGCGCAAGTTCCGTTGAAAGTAAAGCTGACAAAGTAGACTACTGAAAAATACAGGATGGAAAAGAGACCGATGAACTAGAAATGCTAAGCTGGATTAGTTCTTTTTTTTTAAATGGGAACGAGGGCTGAATGTATGGTGAATCAACTAGCTCACCTTAGAACTCTGAAACTTCTATCAAAGCCCAGCTGTTACTTGCTGTATATTTCTTGTGTAAATTGTTCTTGTCACAGTTTTTAATAAACTTGTCAATAAAATTTCAACTTCAACTATTGCACGAGGCGTTGTTTGGTTTTCTTCGAACACAGCACCCTCAGGAAAAGACTGCATAGCGAGGGAAAATTGTTCATGTCCGGATTCGGCGATGGAGCGTTCTATACAAAGGGTTGTCCTTCCGAGACGGCAGTGCACAATGAAAGAATCGTGTCTTTTGCTTACCTTGCAGTAAAATATCCGTGGAACATGTTCGTCGCCGCTTGTAGAGACAATTTGCTATGATTTGCAACGTCTGGCATTTAAGAAAAATTTTATCCTCTCTCCCGGTTACTCAGAAAGGTCAGAAGCATAAATTACTTTGTTCGAGAGGTCGGTTGTGATATATTAAACCGTTTAAGCGTATTCTGCGTCGTTCTACATTTCTGTAATTTTGACGTACGCATGATAACGCATCACATCTCCCTCAGGCTTGTATAGTTTTTAAGAGCGTTAGCTCTTAATCATCACGTTTCTCGATTTTTGGGGGTCTGCTACCACTTTCCTTCGGCGTGAAATTTTCTAAGTCCGAGAAATTCAAGGTGGCGGCCCCCATAGTAATCGATATAGCAACACAATCGGTGATTGATTAGTGACGTCACTGTTTTGTGGAAATATGGGGGGGGGGGGGGACCAGTCTTCCGTCCCCGCACTCCCACTTCTCGGATGCAGCGTTCACGCTCGCTAACCGCGGAGGGGTTCGTGCTCGAGGGAAACAAAGGCAAGGGACGACAAAGCGTGAACACTCATATGCTATTTATTACACTTTCAGTCAATACACAGAGCTGGCCAGCTAGCTACAAAACATAAACGAGGCATCCTCGGAAGCAGAAGGCCACGTATGAAGGGTTTCCGACATTCCGGCTGCGGCAGGGGCGCGACTTCGCAGGTATCGGTGGCGAACGTTTGTATGCGCCGACAGTGGTAGCCGGGTTTTCCCGTGCGCGCCGCATTCTTGGGGCAAAGCCATCCCCGAGCATTTGCTGGGAAAGGCGCCGAGAGCGCGCGTTTGCTGCGCTCACTTCGCTGTCTGGAACTGGAACCAGAAGTCCAGAGGCAAGGCACAACGGATACCCCTGCGCCTGATGACGAGAGCGGGCGATTGCAACCGCTCACGACGCTGGCTGTGTCCCGAAGAGAATCTCAACGGCTCCGCGGTATTCCGCGCAACCTTCGAGGTGGCGCTCTCGTCGCTGTTTCCGCTTCCCCCATGAGGGAGACTTCCCTCCTCGCCTAACCGGTGCTGTCCTGACGCCCGACGATGAAGATGGGCCGCGTCGAAATGGAGGGAGGAAACAGGATCTCCACAGTTTTTGTGACGTCATAATTAACTAGTCACGTGAATATGTTACATAGCTTATAACTCAGTAGTTAATGAGGTCGCCATAACACCAATTAGATATTCGGAATCCTCTAGATGAGTAGAACACGTGAGACTTCAAAATTATCTAATGAATTTAAATATTTAGTTATGGTTAGGCTAATATTTAATTGCTTGTAATTAATTAACAGATAACGTCATGATCTAACTAATGGCATATTCGTAGCGGGCTTGATGAGAAACATGTTAGGCACAAGTATACAATAATTAGATTTATATTTAGTTATGATTAGGCTTAACATGGCGGTCGTGACGTCGGCACACGGCAGCTCACAGTTTCATACCTCGTGGTGACCGGGCACCTACCACATTGATGCAAGGAAAAAGTGCCTCCCAGAGAGTCGAAAACTTTTTCGGCCCAAATTGGTCAAAAATATTCAACCTCAAGGCGGTAGGCGCCCGCTCGCAGTGAGGTATAGAAAAGTAGCCTAATCACGTAGTAATACATCGCATGGACGATAGATGGCGCTACCAAACAGCTAACGCTAGGGGGCCTTGATGCGCGCGCGCGAGCTGAGGCGCGGGCATATCAAGGCACCCTAGCTAACGCTCGTTACTTCAACGTCTTCCAGACGGTGGCGGCATATTTTTTTTACTTGTTACACGGGCGATAGCCAGCACCACGTCTAGGACAATTTTTCGAGAACTGCCAATGAGCACTTTCAGCTCCGGAAGGGCAGTACCGTGAGGTATGCCGTCCTGGGAAACAAGGGGGTCATGGCGTCGCCCATAAAGCGCTTTCTACTGAACCATCAAGAAAGCTGTCTCAAGATACTTAAGGCATTATTTTGCTAAGATACAGAAATAATCCATTTCAGGTTCCGGTGGTGTACAGCCAAGAAACCTTGTGTGAGCAAGGAGATAAGGAGGGCTGAAGGCACGCTTTTACGCCACATTCGCATGGGTTCTGCTCCTACTCCAGTTTAGTTGTATACGACAGGTCTGAAATTATCTACGCTGCGTTCTCCACGCGTTGTTTGCGGTGATTTATACCATTTTCTTATCCGCTGCCCATATCACAACGTCGAGAAGGGATACTGCGCGCTTTTCTAAAGATGGAAAGAGCCCTGCACAATTCTCTGCAAGACCACCGTTTACCCGCGTGAGGACCGGACCGGTAGGGGAGGGGTTTTCCGTCTTCTCCTAAAATTCCTTCAGTGCCCTGAACTGGACTGACTTCAAATGGCTACAGTGGCAGAAAACACCTGCGGCTGCTTGTGTGCGTAGTGACATAGGTCTGTTAGGTGACAGAACTTTGCCCCAAACTCTCGTTTTTAATTATTTTTTGAGCGTCAGTACAGTGGAACTGCTGGCATATCAACGCAAGGTTAATCTCGCCTGTAGCTCACAACAACATCAATCTCAGCCAATGAAACATGTGTGGTAGCTGTGTCTGTGTTCTGTGCTCTCGGCGCCCTCACTTCTTGACCGATTTGGTTGCTTTTCGACGAACGTCGAATTTAGCTATCGGGCAGCTACCGGGACTTAGCTGCTTGATCGACGCGAAGCAGGGCGTCTCTAGTGCGCAAGCGTATTGTGGGCTGCGACACCATGGACCCAAGCACAAGTAGCTTGGATCTAGAAAGCAGACGTAGTCATGCAGCTGCCCGCTAGAAAGGAGCGCTGTCAGCGCAGAATTTCCGGGGTAACATCGCATATATGGTCCCTAGATCTCAACTGACACCTGAGCGTTGTGAGGAGGAATAGGAGGTTCAGAGGAAATAAAGGTCACCGTAAATGACACGCTATGCGCTCGCTCCCTGTGGACTTTTCTGTATCCACTCTTTCGCTCTCATCATCGCTAACCTCACGACGAAGCTTAGTTGTCTATTCAAAGAAAGCTGCAGTGTCTTCCCTTTCCTCAAATCCTCCTCCTCCTTCAGCGACACGGCGCCGTCCTTTCGGCTCGTCTAACGCAGCGCACGGTTCCCTATCTGGGCTCACGGTACTGTACAGCACACAGGCTTGTAGGCAACGTAGTACGCCGTATTTTACGTGAGTAGCCCAGACTATAGTCGAATGCAACTTAAGATTGAAGCGGAAAACTCCTCTCGAAGGAGGCGCTCCAACCAATGGCGTCAATAGATTGTCATGGCGTCGCAGTTCATCCCCTTTCACAACGCTTTCCATTCACCTGCGATGTCACGCTAAGAGATTAACCGCGACGTCATGACAAACAATCGACACCATTGTGTGGAGGGCCTTCTTTGAGGGGCGTTTGCCGCTTCTTTCTTGAGTTGTATCCGGCTATAGACAGTAAACGTGTTCAGACTACAATATTCAAGCTGGCGACGCAAAGTGGTGCCGTGCAGGACATCTGATCTGCAATCGAAGGTATAACTTCTCACCGTAGCAAAACCATCACTTTCCATTATTTGCTGCCGTATCTTGGTGCCTGGCCGCTCACATATCGAATATTTTTGCTGCGGGCTCAATGGTCTTTTACGCGATGCGCTTCGGAGTAAGCTGTAGAAAGCACTTCGAGCTTTGATGCAAAGAAGGGCACACGTCTAAGCTACTCCTACTCTGTCCGGACACGCCCGCGTGCTGAGCGACGTCAGTGTATGGTAAAGAACCACAGGTGGACGAAATTTATCCAGAGCCCTCCACTACGGCATCCCTCAATGCCATTGTGCAGCCTGTGGACGTTAAACCGTACATACAATGTCATATTTACTGGTGTAGGAATGCGGGTTCATATATATGTTAGAGGGTCCATATCTTCAAGCAAAAATTAATTCTTCAACAGGGGATCAAGAAAGTTGTTCACGCCGCGAATAAAGGAGGGCTCAACGGAAGCGCTATACCATAGCGGGACTGCTGTTATCTGTTCCCATCCCCAGCCTCAAAAACAAGTGCAGAGGGTAATTATATTTTAGCATGGGCATTGAACATATGAGTTTTACGCGGTTGTAAGAGGTCAGCTCCTGCATGTTTACACTGAGAGGCACCCAGAGGATTCGACTGCAAAGACTTGTCAGGGGAACGCAGGGGACGCTTTATCTACCCAGAAAACATCTATATCTCTTAAATATCATTTAAGGAATTGTTTATTGTAAATGTAATTTATTATGCTTAAAGTAAAATCTGTTATAAGTGGTTATAAGTAGTGAGTTAGCAGTTGCATGCACAGCTTTCTTTTGAAACAATAATGATGACAACAGCTAACATGCAATTAAAATAATGAATAGTCATTAGCAACTTGATGCTCGGTGGTAATCAAAACGTAACCTTATTAGTATGCCAACGACTATGCATGTTTTTTTAACGAATTCGCGATGAGTATTTCATGTCAGGCGCGCATCAAACATAACTCCAAGACTGCATGTGTAGGAAACAAGTTCGATTTTCGGAGTGCCTTTAATGAGGCCGCCATTAATTTTGGCTTCTTTTATTTTGTGTTAAATGACCATAGACACCTAATTTTAGTGGCATATTTTAACGCGATAGCGTTAAGGCTCCCATTCTGCAGAAAATCCACCGTCGTTGGTGTCTAGAAGAACTTCTATTTGGGCTAGATGGTTCATTTCGATCCAGACGATCCAATAAAGTCAGATGAAGTTTGCGCTTGTCCTACGTCGTTCTTCTACTGGGTGTGTGTTTTTCGGCGCTACTGTTTTTCTTTCTGGATCGTTAGTGTCGTCGTCGCAGTTGTGAGCAAAAAGGCAGGTGCCCCACTTGCCACCTAGGTCATGCGACCTTGTGACGTCATCACAATCATCCGTTGCCCACTGTTACAGGTGGCAACCTGCCCGTCGGATTGTAAGCAACTGACAACCGTGGCAGGTTGCAGTTAAATTACTGGTTAGGTCGGCTGAGGTTGTTCGGGAAGAGAAACCTGGGCCTCACAAGCCCCACCGGTGGCTGTGCTTAAAACAGCCACCTGCTGTGCTGTGGCAGTGGCGCATCGCTTAACCGCTGCACCCCTGCGCCAGGAGTGGTATGAGGACTGACAGGGATCTGTGAGTGTAAAGTAGACAATGAGCAATTTCGTATGTATGTGAATGTAGGCAGCACATATACGCGACAGAGAAGGAGTGCTTGCGAGGGTGGAATCTCTAATGCTACCGCATCGTACTCTCGAAGGTAGGTTAATTGTTACGTAATGGTGAAAGAAAGAACAATATCCATGTCTGCGAAGTTATGCCCAAAGCGGACCACGGGCCGTTGAAAGGCCCCATTAACGCTCTCGCGTCATACCCTTAAGGCGGGGCTCAAATGTCCCCTCAAGTTTTTCTTGTTTGAAATGCTGCGTTTGATATTAGAATACCTGGTCCGCCGCATGATATTCCCCAAGTTACGGCCGCTAAATTATTTATAAGGGAAATTCTTCGTGATGCTGTTAAAGTTTCAGTTTCATCAACCGAACTATGGCGTAGCGCGTTGGGAGTGTTTTTGCAAGGAAACACGATGGCACTCGTACGAATTAAGGGACCATATAGATACCTAGTGTTAGTAGCCTGCTTTCTTCTTCCAAATGATGCATTCGACGTTATGACAGATGGTATCCTCTACAGGCCGATAAATAATTTCTAATTCAAGTTTTCATGCTGCTTCGGTTTCTCAACCGAACGATGGCTGTGACGCGTAAGGAGTGTTTAGGTCGCATAAGGCCATGAAAAACTATAATAAAATATCTTATACGTAGCTTTAGTGCACTGCAATTCTTAGGCCAGCCTGGTTCAAGATCTCGAATGACAACAAACGACGTATCAGTGGTTAATTGCAGCTTTTTTTTTTATTGTGAGTGCCTCACGTCACCTAAATACTCCCAACGCGACACACCTATCATTCGGTTGATGAAACCGAAACCGCATCAGCATTAAGGAGAAATTCAATTGCAAATTATTTAACGGTCGCAGGTGAATGCCGCTTGGTGAGCCATGTATTCTAATATCTAATTCATAATTTGAAAGAAAAAAATTTCCAGGTAAAATCAGATGTCTTTGGTTCTTTCATTCTTTTAAAAAGAATGTTGACACGTCTGACCACTTTTATCGTGAAAATATCGTGAAGGCAATTCCCTTTTGTTCGTATAAGAAATGCAGTCACTTATTTCTGAACTTCATAAGCATCCGTGAGTCATACAGTTCTCGTGATTGCAAGAAATGCCTGTAAAGTGCACCTTTCCACTTTCTCAATTTTAACATGCCCACAGCTTCCCCAGTTTCTTAGTATGAGCCCCTGTATATTCAAAGAATTTATTACAACAAGATTTTATAACAGTTAAACATACTGCGGAGGCACCATCAAGATCAGGCGTTTTGTAAACTGCTCCCCAATTAGTTTTCAGCAATGAATTTTGAAATTCTTGAAAGGCTAATAGGTTTTTATCATGAATTACTACGGACGGCCGGGATTTAAAAGGTTTACTTTCAATACTTGCTCAGCTAAAAAAATAATTCTTAAGTGGTCGTTTATTTGGGTACCGATATCTCCTGAGATGGTATCATCAGGGCAGAGATTAGTAATAAAACATCTAGCTAGCAATATACCAGAGCCATTGTGTATTCGAATGGGTGCAGTAATTATATTAGTACAGGCATTTAACTTCAACAGCGTTGCGCACTCACACTAGGCTACTGATTCATGTAACGTATTAATTTTTATATCGCCACCCAGTACTGTATTGTACCTCGTTTCATTTGCCCAGCTTAAAAACTCATCTAGGAATTTAAAAAAATAAAAAAGTCGATGTATAGCAGGTTGGCGGACTATACAAAACGGCGAACACGTTACAATTAGAGATGACGGTTATGATTTCGAAAGTAGTGTTACTTCGAGTATATGATTGGCAGACATCACCTTCAAACAAATCTTTCATCAATAACACACCACAACTTTTCTTTTCCGAGCGGTTAAGATAAGTCACGATAACCGAAGATGTTAAATATATTGCATTCGTCCTGACGGCAGGTTTTAGTGAGCGTGATGACGCATTATGAAAAACCAAAACAATAAATTAATACGTGCAGTTCATAATGCTTGTTTCTGGCAGACTGGGTGTGCAGGTGAAAAAAAATGCCATGTGCCTTCCCGTAGAAGAATAGAAATCGGTTACTGCGGATGATGCTGGCGCAGTGTTACGCATACCCATGTTTGACGATAAGGGCGACAGCTGGAACCCGGGAATGTCGATTATTCTATTTTATCTAAGTTCTCGAACGAAGTCAAGCGGTTTTTCCTAGCGAGTATTTTGCCCTCCCTTAACAATGCATACTTCAAAGATTTTCATTCTCCCAACACGCGGTAAATAATGTATAATTATGTAGTTTCGGTTTCAACAGCCGAACGGTGGTTGTGGCGTAAAAGACAAGTCGAGGTCACGCGAGGCTTAGAAAAACTGCAGCATGGTCGCTGTTTCCTTCGTTTCCATTCACCCTGAACTCTTGCGCAAGCATGCACAACAGCTTGAATGTCAACAAAAAGAAGAAACAGAGATTACATCGCAGATTTTGTGTGCCTCGAGGGACCTCAGTTCGTCTCTTACGGCACAGCCACCGTTCGGCTGTTGAAACTGAAACCGAAACGACATAGGAAAAAAATTCAATTATAAATTATTCATCTGACGTAGGCGAATGCCGCGTCGCGATTCATGTATTCCAATGCATTGCGCACCATTCCGAAGAAAAAGAACACACATAGAAATGTGGTGTCTCTAGGCGCTTAACACCCTACAACATAATTTGGTCAAAGTGTGACCTGCAAAAACTTTGAAACTGCAAGGATAACATGACACTTAAGACTTTCAAGCTGCTCTTTGTAAATACGAACTGTCGCCTGTAGTATCAAACAGCATAACAATGAATTCGAGAAGCAAACTCATTTTCCCGCCTTTAAATACAAGAGACGAAAAATCAAAATAGGAGTCACTCAGTGAGACGACAAAACTGTACTTGGGTGGCATAACATAGCGATTATTTTCCCATTTCCCTCCTTTTAGGCGTTCGTCATTCGTGCGGCGCCGCTACAGCCGCTGCGGTGGCTCAGTGGTTATGGTGCTCGGCTGCCGACCCGAAAGACGCGGGTTCGATCCCGGCCGCGGCGGTCGCATTTCGATGGAGGCGAAATTCTAGAGGCCCGTGTGCTGTGCGATGCCAGTGCAGGTTAAAGAACCCCAGGTGGTCGAAATTTCCGACGGCCTTCACCACGGCGTCCCCTCATAGCCTGAGTCGCTTTGGGACGTGAAATCCCCATAAGCGCAAACGCGAAACGGGGCGCTGCTACGCCCCAGTTATCTCGAGGATCAGTCGGTCGGCAAGGGGGATATGAAAAGAATCGAATCAAAAGCAATCGTATATTTTACCGGCACTAGTTTAGAGTGTTTAATCTTTTTTTTTTCTTATCTCCCGCTTATCCGATGATTTTATTTTCTCCTACTTGTGTTCACAAAAGGAGGTTACTGCGAATTATTTTCCGCTTTATGTCACCCTCTTGCACTCAAAGCCAGGGACTCGGAGCAATACAGAATTTGAGAGTGATTTTTCAAGATCCCACTTGGAGCCAAAGCGGCATTCAGTGTGCATTGCCTTAATTTTTCACGTGACACACATCGACTGGACAATACGTCGCTTCGTGCACATCGCAGCCGCGCCCACCATCTGGGTCATTGGATGAGATACGGATCGAACCTTCGGGCGCATCCAGGCCAGCGTTGAGCAAGGCGCCCATTTAAACGGCGAAGCACATAAAGATACATAGCAAATGTACTTGGCCGCAGTGAGGTAACTTCGCGATCACGTTCCATTAGCTCCGACAAAAATCTTGCTTCGGTGGGACGCGTGTGAAGGAACCGATCAGTGTGCAGTCGTGTGTCGTCTAAGCCGCTATTCACGAGCAGGCTTCCGGAGTACGCTTGAAATCTCGTAACTATATGCAGCAAACCTTGATGAAGCGAAGAGATATTTTAGCGAAAACTTTACTCATTAGCTCGTCAAGAGACAAAGCATCACACTGCGGATGAAGGTAAAAAATTAGGTTACGCATGCCCACAAGCTAGGTTTACAACCAACCCACTCTGGAAGTTGTTCACAAAGCATCGTTGACTCATGTGATCTTTAGAAAAATGTGCGTGTCCCGTCAGTGCGTTGCTCTTTATTCGCTCTCGATAGGTTACTCATTCCTCGCGCTTCCCATACAATTTAAAGCGCAGTCTCTCGTTATAGTTCACACGAGCTGAGACCTGTTCCAATCACCGGCTAGAGAATACCCCGGCTTCGAAAACTTCCCCCACCGAATCAGCGGTTTCATTCACGCGGGAGCGCCTCCATTTTCCTGCCGTGCTCGCCCGCCCGCCGCTTGCTTTCACGTGTGCCGGGCGGAGTTTATAGACAAAGGGACGTGCTCGAGATGCCGGCCGAGGCTTTTGTCGGGGAAGTTGGCGCACGGGCGGCGGCGCGGCCGTTCCGCGAGCCGTCGGAAATCGGCGGCCCTCCGCGATATGCTGCGCGGCACGGCGGCGCATACAGATCGCGCTCCCGCTGGACGCCGCCCGGAGGAACGGGGGAAGTGGCGGCTTTAATCTCCGCGAACGCAGTCGCATACTGGGTGCGAGACGTGCCTGAAATTCGCACCTCGCGGCCGATTTCGCAAGACGCCCTGTCTTGTCCGGGCGGCCTCACAGAGCGGCAAATCAGTACACGCGCCGTGCGAATGCAGATACGTTTGGCGCCGGATAAGAGTGTGCAACTGTTGTGCAGGAACAGACTATCTGTGTGTTTTCTCAGCGCGTCATATGTGTATCGGCATGTAACAATCTAAAAGGAGCTCCGTGGTTTGCCTGCCAAAATAGCGCAAGTGGCAGTGCGATTTTCCTCTGGGCACACCTGTAACGAGTCTTTCGCTCCGCTATTGCAGAGACATAACGGGACCGTATCCGGTATACGTACGTACTTCACCAGCGGTTCCCATTCCATTAGTGACGCTTAGTTCGTAACAGCCCGTAGACCTGTTCTGGCTGATCTGGCTCTCAAAGCCGTATTAACCAGCACCGACTCCAACAGTGTTTGTGCCTCATCCGTCGATAGCGTTGACATAGCTGCCGTTCGGCTGACTGCGAGTTGGGGTTTGAGCGTTGAACCCACCAACACACGCCTTAGACCATGCGTCGAATGCACAGCTTCTTTCCCTCTCTCTGCCCGCTTATTCATTACTTTCAAACCTTCGCCCGCGCTGCGGTTCAGGTGTCCACCCTCAGTGATACAACTAGTGCGGCTTCTAAAAACCTCACCGGAGAACAAACTATACTCGGCGGGCGGTGTCGTTTGTCATAGAATTCGCTGATCTGTCGACGGGTCTGTGATATCATGAAACCACGTAACATGGCAGGGTTAGTAAGTGCGCTCGGTTATGCGCAGAGATGGCTATACAGCTCCGCGTATAGGGAAGCGTCAGGCCGTGCCGTCACGGATATGCGGAGTTTCTCTCGCAATCAGCCGCAGTAGCCGCGCCGTTACTGCCTGGCAACTACAATAGTATAGAAGGAAGCCGATGCAGCGCTCCGCCTAGTTACTCCGTCTGGGGAACAGGTTGAGATATTGTAGAAATATTTTCCAGGTCTCAATAAAAATGTTTCTAGCCACAAGCGACGCATATTCGCATACGCGAGTTTCTAGAAAGACCAAATCGCGACCAGTGCGGAAAGTTGCCTTAAGTCGAATCATGTATTAGTTCCAAACTTCACAGCTGCTGTCATGTCTGAACTACGCAAGGGCAAATTCCTCCCCAAGGACACTGTCGCAGTAGGATACAGTAAGAAATTTAATTAGAAATATTAAATTGCCCCGCAGTTTCAAGTTGTCCTGCAGTCGCAGTGTGCATAACATCCAATAAAATTTGCTAAAGTACATAAAAGTACACTCGTCAGTGTTCTTTCTGGCCTTTTCGCACAATCCCACAACGCTGTCCATGGGAGCAGGAATGGAAGGTCGGGAAAGCGGTCTCTCTTTTCGATTTCGGTAACAGTTTCATTTTCCTCTTATTTACAAGTCGGTCACGTTAACGCACATTTCTTGTAAAATTTTATAACACACAATATATTCTAACATTGTAAATTTCGTTTTCCCTTAGTTCGTTTAACCCCTCCGAGCATGGTTTCCGTAAACACCACTCGTGTCTTCTGTCTTCGTTTACTCAAAGCATTGCCTTTATCTCGTACCATGAATTTAGCACAACATTAGCCCATGTACGTATAGTAAAGAGTACACAGTGCTTCTTTCAAAATCGCTTTTAGTTTATAACCACTAATCTATAATCGCTGTTTTGCACACTTGTTCCGCAAAAACTAGCGCCCAGCAAAGCTACGTTGCAGCACTTTTATCATTCCTAATAAACTTTACCGACTTTTTTAGCAATATGAACCCATTCTTTTATAGATGTCTGCGTTGTGCGTACATCGATAAATGACCGTCAAGATAACTAGCTCCTCCAATACCTGACGCAGAAAGTGCCTTTTCAGTTATACCGGGTGTTTGGGGAACTCTAAAATATTCCTAAAAATCAGGTGGTCGAAAGAGAACAAAGAAATATTTTCAGGAACAAACTGTCAGCCTTGGCGGACGCCACTAATTTTGAAAAAATGCCAATTGTACAGCTCACGTACTTAAAAAAAATTACTAATTAGCTCTTAATTATCCCAGTGTGGTGGTTAGGGCCAAGGACAATTTCGTAGCCACGAACAAGACGATGTCATATCAGTATTTTTAACGAAGGAGGAAACCTGGTGCTTTTCTTAGCTCGAAACGAAACTGAGCGCAAGAAGTGCTCAGGAGTGCGGACGCAATGACGGCCGGTAACGTGTTGCCATCAGTGCCTACAGCGCCCAATTTTATTGCGGCATGCACTTTTTCTTCGTCGCTTCATGCAAGACATCACCAACTACATTGCTGACATTTTTTAGAGCAACGAAGCAAAAGAAAGTGCAAGCTGGAATAAAATAACAGAGGGGTTCGAAATGGGCGCCGTTTAGGCTTTGCAGCACGTCACCAGCGAACGTTGCGTCAGCACTGAAATACTTTTGACCTAACATGCCATCACCATACCAATACTACCCTAGCACCTGCTGACAGTCCACGCGTTAACAAACATGCCCACCACTCTATATTCCGGCCTAAAATCGGATACGCCGCAGCCATTTGGGACCCTGACTAAGTCTACCTCCTCATTAAGCGTGAATCCTTGCAGAGCCGTGGTGCTCAATTTATCTTCTCAGACTACTCGCGTTTTACTAGCGTCACAGCCCTAAAATGATGTCACGAATCGGAAAACATCGCAACGTTGTACACATGCTCGTTTAACACTTGATAAAATTTATCGCCATCCATTCCTACGAGATGGTTTCTCCTAGTTACCCCTTGTTATCCTTCCACGTCATTCATTCATCTTTTCAAAGTTAAACGCGTCACCTGCCACCTATCTGTTTATGACAACTCGTTCATTCTCCGCACTATCATTGAATGGAACAGTTCGCGCCCAGACATTGGCACAAAAATAGGCATACACAAAATTTCAAGATCTCGTTCCCTTCGACGAAAACGTGTATTGATATCGGTTCACGCTCTATGTCACGTTTTCTGCATTTAGTCTGGCTCCCTTTTTTTTTTCTTAAAGTGACAGTCAGGACACCTCCGGGCTGTTATCATTTTCAGTAAAAATTAATGCTTTGGCTCTTTCTGGCTATGTTGAAGTTTGTCCAGTGGCAAATGACTTATTTATCACCGAGAAAATTGGATTTAAAACTCTTCCCACCAGTCGATTCAAACTTGTGACGTCCTTACCGAAAAGGACGCGTTGCAACCGTTTTGAACCCGCCGCGGTGGCTCAGTGGTTAGAGTGCTCGGCTACTGATCCGGAGTTCCCGGGTTCGAACCCGACCGCGGCGGCTGCGTTTTTATGGAGGAAAAACGCTAAGGCGCCCGTGTGCTGTGCGATGTCAGTGCACGTTAAAGATCCCCAGGTGGTCGAAATTATTCCAGAGCCCTCCACTACGGCACCTCTTCTTCCTTTCTTCTTTCACTCCCTCCTTTATCCCTTCCCTTACGGCGCGGTTCAGGTGTCCAACGATATATGAGACAGATACTGCACCATTTCCTTTCGCCCAAAAAACCAATAAAAAATTAATTTTTGAAGTGAATGGCGGTGTGGCGTGGCCTCTGAGATCCATGCTGATATTGGTGCCGACGCACGCATTTTACTTGAGAAATCGGCCGGTGATGGCGACACCTGTATTTCATTTTTTTTTGGTCATTTCTAGATCGTAAAAGCTCTGTTTTCGGTGAGAGTGGTCTCTTCAGGATTAGAACGCTGTACCCTATCGATACAGGCCAATTTCTATTTGTCCTCTGTGTTCTTTAAAATGCATTTTCTTTTTTTTTCTATGCATTGCGTAATGATGACGATAAATTTTATTGGCGCAAGGACAGCTTGGTAAAATAGCGCCATGGCAGAAGGTGCTTTGTCTGCCCAAGGCGGGGTCAAAGACTCATTTTCCAAGCATTTCACCCCAGAGAAGCCCAGCGCCAGGCCGGGAAAGTTTGGGCTCATTGGAAACTGGTGGGTACCCGGCGGCACTATGCAGATCGTTAACCCTGCACCACACGCATTATAGAGAGAGATGCTCAAACCACTAGGCCATCGCTACGGCGTGTGTAACGTTTACTGATGTTTAGTGTGTTCTAATAATAATAATAATTGGTTTTGGGGGAAAGGAAACGGCGCAGTATCTGTCATATATCGTTGGACACCTGTTCTATGGATTATTAATCAGCATGCCTGGCTCCCGCATCTCCCCATTCAATAGCCAACCGGAGAGAGCCCTCAGGGGTGTCATGACTAAATAAAAATACTACTAAAGCACTTGCCGTTACACTCCAGTCCAGCTTTCTTGGGCATCGCTTTTAATTGTGAGGCAACTGTGTACAGTTCGGGGAACACTTAAGCTCCGCCTTAAGGTTATGACGCGGTAGCGTTAATGGGTCCCGTCAGCGGCCTGCTGATACGGACACTGTCGGACAAGACACACAAGTCCTCTTTTCAACCAAGTTGAACGAACGTGCCTCGTTCGCCGGGGGTAGCGAGTTTGACTCGGGATGCGAGGGGTCGAATTCGATTCCCATCTTACGCCGGTGGCTCAGTGGTTACGGCGCTCGGCTGCTGACCCAAAAGACATGGGTTCGATCCCGGCCGCGGCGGTCAAATTTAGATGGAGGCGAAGTTCTAGAGGCCCGTGTACTGTGCGATGTCAGTGCACGTTAAAGAACCCCAGGTGGTCGAAATTTCCAGAGCCCTTCACTACGGCGTCCCTCATATCCTCAGTCGTTTACGTACGTAAAACCGCTATAAACCATAAAGCATCTCATCCCAATTTTCTTTCAGTGCAATTAATTTGATTTACATTCTTACATGTCATAACAACGTTTAAGTCATGTCGCCACCGTACATTCACAATTTGTGTGATATTTCAATCGCTTTTTAAATCTGCCGCTCAACTGTGACGTCACTACCTTTACGACCAATCTGTATTTTCTCGCAGGGACGGCAGCGTCACCGCCGGGTTCTCCGCTGAACGGGAGCCTTAAAGCTTTCGCGTTGATATTGTCAGCAACTGTTATTAGCATACTGATGGGGGTGGCCTAACCTTCCTATGCGCAATTAAATCTGGCTTTTGAAGTTTGTCCTGCGCTCGCACCGAGTAGTTAAGACTGCCATTGAAGACCAATGGGGTGCTTTTTTGACAATAAACAGAAGAAACCTACAAGCGTCCCGAAGAGGGATCTGCGGATATACGGGCAGTTATGATGCAACCTTAGGATATGGAAAAGAAAATGTATTAGCAAACAACTTCCCACTGAAAAAACGCGCTTGGCTAGAATTTCTGGGTGTGTTAATTTCACTGAGTCGGTCGCTCACGTAAGCGGTCTCATGCATGAGTGTTATTTTAATCTACCGCAATACTAATTCGCTCAGATTCGCAGATTAGGGCACGCAGTTTCGGGTTGGGCTGACGAACGCAGGAATACTTCCAATAATACAGCCAAGCCTTCCTGGCGAGTGGTTCCCGGCACGTTAAGGCGGAAACATGCGACTTCTACGCTGCAACTCAATGCTATTCTAACTGAGAGCAACGATATAAACAGAACGCTATTTTCCTTCTTACGACAGTTCCGCCTAGGCCATTCCGCTCGTGGAAGACCTCGTGAATCGGCTTTATAAGAGACTTCAAGCGTTACATGGCCACGATAGAGCAGCCACCTTAGTCGTTCTCGGCCAATCAGGGCCCGTTCGTCTCAGAGTGGGAACGCCGAGTCCACGCTTTGGGTTCATCATGGTCAGGTGAGCTCTTATTTTAATTCTGTTCGATCCAACTGAAGCAAAAAAAAAAATTATTTCAATTATTTAAGGAGTCATAGAAAAGCAAATTAAGTTTTATTCACGATTTTCGCGAAATGAACGCCACACTGCGGCAGCTTCGCAAAGAACTGACAGCAGAAGTTTATTGAGGACACTATCGCCATGTATACTCGAGCATCGCAGAAAAAACATTCGCTTGACTAAAATGACGAAAGAGGTGCTGACGCCTTTCGCTAGCTATTTTCATGTCAGCGACACAAAGAGATGTAAGAAAATTTTATTTAACATTACAGGCGTTGTGAATGACTACATGTCCAGGGTCTATGTCGTAAGATTTAGTCTGAGTGTGTAACAACAATACTTGTTTTATGTGCTTGGCAAACATGAGCTGATCTGCTGAAGCTGTGGCTTTCTTATGGCTGGCCCTTCATTTCTTCGACCCTTTTTCACTTGCATGTTCCCACTTTCGCAGGGCGGTTCTAGACCGGTATAACATGAGGGTCCTGCACCCTATTCCATGCCGCTTTTGTTTTCCCGCCTTCATATTTAGCCGAAGCGACACCTCGTCCCTCTTCATACCTCCCCGTGACCCTTTTCACAAACTATGTGAGGAGGATCGTAGCTCATCCGCGGGGAAGACACATACAGTGTTTCGACGGTGCTTGTTGCGAAAGTGTCGCATCGTTTTTTATTGAGGCGAAACAGCATGGCACATATTACTTCAACATGGCTTTTGCAGCACGAAGGTTAATTCCTTCCAGGATTTCTTGCCCAAAAAGTTCAACTACCCTATGGACTATTAAAAAATATATTGGCTCTGACTCGCGACTACTGCAGGTGATTGCGCTGCCGCCCGGGGAATTAGTTACGCTAACGCCTCGCTTGTCTAATCATATGGAGCATAGTGAAAGCCAAGTTTTATTTCCCTTATCAGCTCAAAGACTCAGTAGGCCTCTGACAAACATTTTCTTTTCTCCAATTACAAGTGGCGTAGTATCTGTCGTGTTCTGCTACTCAACTCGATGTTCTGGGTTCGATATAGGCTGCGGCGGTAACGACACGATATGAATGCAGAATACTGAGACAGTCCGGTGCTGGTATGCAGTTCTGCGATACAAAAAAAAATCTGGGCTTCAGGAGCCTTTCATTACGGTCTCCTCATAGTCAAAATCGCTGTGTGAGATATATAGGTTGGACACAATGGCCTATGTAGTTGTAAAACAATGTTTCCTAGTTCCGCTAGGCGTCACGAGGGCACTCTTCGGTAAGCGGATCATATTCGACCAATATTTGAACCTGTTACACATGTAAGAACCGGCTTCTCGATGAAAAAGCAGTAACTCTTTCTTTTGTTTTGTTTGTTCTTTCTTTTGTTAACTCCGTCGTTGACTCGTTTGGTCGCCATCGTCTTGCGTCCGTCACTGCGCCCCCAGTCTAGCGCCCGCGTTCAAAAAAAAAAAAGGCGCCTACCGCACCTAGGTGGCGTGGTTGTACTCAACAGTGGTCGGCTGGCAAAACAAACAATAAACAAGCGCCGGGCGACAGTATCCGTTTTTTACGACAACATCATGGTTGATACATGGTTTATATTTTGTGGGCTCCAACGTCCCAAAGCGACTAAGCCTATTAGGGACGCCGTAGTGGAGGACTGCAAATAATTTCGATCACCTGGGGTTCTTTAACGTGCACTGACATGTCACAGTACACAGGCCTCTAGCACTTCGCCTCCATCGAAATGCGACCGCCATGGCCGGGATCGAACCCGCGTCTTTCGGGTCAGTAGCCGAGATAAAGTATAGGTATTTTTGTAAAATTTTTAAAAAGTACTCGATAACATAAATCTTAACACATTTCAGGGGAAGCTTGATATACCGGGTGTTTCCAGTTATTCGATACATTTTTTTAAGTGTAGGTGAACATCATTTACGTCGATAACGTGCAATTATGCTACGATTAATAAAGTAAAGTTCACTAATTCATTTAATAACTTGCCGTTTCAGAGCACAGCATCAAAAGTGCGGAACTGAAGTCAGTCAACATCGAAGGAGAGCTGAGTGTTTGATGCATTGGAAATTGCTTTGTGGTTCACTATATCGAACGTAAAAAAAAAACACATTTTTGAAACTAGTTAAGTTGATTTCTTACGTTTCTCATTGGTCGAATCTTAAGCGTTTCCGGGTGTAGAATAATTGAACACTGTTTCTGTGTTGACACCGCTTGCAGCAACGCCATTTGAGAAGTTTGAACGTGGGAAAGCCAACTTTAAGAGTTCTCGAGGACATCTTTTCATAGGCGAAATCTCGAAGCACTTTGCCGATATATTGATGGCGTTCAATAATGCAATATAATGTTTTGACCGAATCTCGAGGTCGGTCACTGAATTTTAGTTCATCAGTATAATTTCATTTCGCCCTATCACGAAAATAACGTTCTTGCCACCCAATCCACCTGCATAACCGCACCGACGTATTTTTTTCGGGATTTAAAGAGAGAAATCTGCATCGAATAATTTAAAACGCCCGGTATATGCATACTACGGTTGTTTTCAGGATATAATTAAACCCTATATACTGTCGCACTGCCAGCAAGTAGCAAGTGATATTAAATTATTTTACTGTAGGCGTACTCTACCGTAAACCAGTATACGTGGACCACTATTCTTACTTTTTACACGAAATATATTTTGAACATTGGTTATAACTCATTTTTTGTGGTAAACGCTGACGCAATCAGCCTATATTTTAAAGTGCCATGCTTGGTGAGCCTTGAAGCACAGGCTGCAAGATACTTGAGTTCTTTACACCACTGGTCCCTTTCGAACCCATCGATAATGAACACTAGTAAATGTTATTCTGTGCCTTTCAGGCTGTAAAATAAGTTCATTTCATTGCTTTTGTTGTCATCTTTTTTACCCAAAATTAACGTCGAGTCCACAGTTGAGACTGGTGGTTATGTTTGAGGAGCATTTATTGCATTATATCTGTGCAGGTACAACGACTACTAGATATAAAAAGTACAGGCATTTTCTCAACGTTTAGGTATTTCTTTCCACGACGCCTAAAGAAACTCTTTCATAATTCACTGTTTCTCATGTGAGTGCACGGTAGAGAGAAGGCAGCATGATGGGATTCTTGACAACTGAAAACAAAGCGAACAAAGGTCGAGGGGCAGCCTCAATTCGCTAGCCACCGTTTCGACGAGATGGCTTGTCTTCGTCTGGTCCCAAACGAAGACCAGTCCTATCGTCGAAACGTTGGTTGGCTGACTGAGGCTCCCCCTCGACCTTTGTTCATTTTGCTTCTTATTGGTTCTCTTGTGCAATTAGTTACTGTTTCTTTATTGTGTCTTTACAACCCTATTTAATGCCCAACAAAGGAGTAAGCCGGGCTAGTTGGTACATTCCTTGCATGGAAACACCGCAGTAGACGGGACCAAGAAGACACACACACGGGCGCTGTGTGTGTCTTCTTTTCTTGGTCCCGTCTACTGCGCTGTTTCCATGCAAAGTATTTAATGTCATAAAAGTCCGTATAACCAAGTGAAATACATAAATATACTTAAAAAATAATATTCCAAATTATCTCACTACTAAACTTCTTATAGGTGCTAGACAATACTTATTTCGCTGTGTACTCTTCTTTTTCGCAAGTGCTTCGCTTAAAGCATTATTCGGCACAGCGTGTTTTTCTAATCCGTCGAGCTTAAAATGAAAAGACCGTCTCTAAAACAGGTGCATTAGATACTACTGCCTTACAGCCCAAGCGCAAACCAGCTATGGCAATCAAAAGCTGTCCTTCAATCAGTCGTTAGTTTTGTCAGTAGCTTTATGCATCCTAATTCTGGATTATCTCATGTTTGCACTAAATTATTGACAACATTTAATTGGTATGATGTCCTCAATTCAGCCGATGTTATTTCTTTTCCGCGCAGTAATTGAAGTTGCAATGTTTTTTTTATATAATATGTACCACTGATTTTGCCTGTTCCTTTATATAGTTTTGTCATTAATTTTCTCAGTTGGGCATTGTTGTAAATAAGAAGTCAGTGTATCCATTAACATAATTATGCATGTTGAATAGCCTAATTTTGGGCCTGTACCTGGTGCAGCTGCTGTAGGGGGCGCAGATGCTACGTCAAGCCCACACAAAAGCTTTCTCATCATCCTCAACATCGCTAATGTGAAATAAAACCCTATTGATTGAATCATTAATTAATACATGGAGAACCCTATTGTCTACTGCGGCCTTCATCTACGAGAAACCTCTGGAGGTTCATTTAATTTCCCCTTTTATTCTATTTGGCGCATGCCTGAGTGACGCTGCTCGTCATTATGATGTCTCTACTGCACGCGGCCACATTGCGGTATGCAAATAACTGCGAACACCCGGCGGAAACAACGCGTTTCGCCAACCGAACCAAAGTCGCTACAGAATCAGCGTGAGGAAACAGTATCCCTGCCTGTCTTGTACACTGGAACAACGAT